>NC_081568.1:112794797-112890942 GCF_022355385.1 Mustela nigripes | reverse complement strand
AAACCCCCTCCCCCCGGCAACCCTCAGTTTGTTTTGTGAGATTAAGAGTCACTTATGGTTTGTCTCCCTCCCAATCCCATCTTGTTTCATTTATTCTTCTTCTACCCACTTAAGCCTCCATGTTGCATCACCACTTCCTCATATCAGGGAGATCATATGATAGTTGTCTTTCTCTGCTTGACTTATTTCAAAATATTGTACATTTTGAATTTGTGGCTGAGGTATTAAAAAGTGTATTTGATTTTTGTATGTTATTTTGTATCTTACAAGCTTGGTAAACTTGACTTCTAATCAATTCTAATAATATATATATTGATCTCTTTTGTTTTGCAGCTAGGCAGGTATATTGATGATTAATTAAAATTTTATTTGTTTCATTTCTTTTGGCTTTTTTTTTCTTGCCTTACTATGCTGGATATGACAACTAGTACAATCATGAATAGAAGGGAAGATAGTAGGCATTGTTCTTTTGTTCCTGATGCTGTAGGGAAAGTTTTCATTATTCTACTACTAAGGGTCATTTTACTATTTTTCCCCCCAAATACCTTTATCTAGTCAAGGAAGTTCCTTTCTATTTCTTGTGTGCTATTAGGTTTTTTTTCTTTAATCATGTATAATTCCTGAATTATTAAATGTTTCTCGACCAATAGATACTAGCATATGATTTTTCCATATAGTCAATTATCAATTATTTCCATAGTCAATTATCAACCTATAGTTCACTCTGTGGAAAACAATTTGACTTTTTAATTCTCAGAAGATTTTTCTCTTTATCTTGTGGTTTCACTGTGGTGAATTTAGGTGAGGATTTGTTTTGTTTTTTTCCTAACTTAGAAATTTGGAGTGCCTTTTGAATATGTGGATTTATGTCTTTCATTTTTATCAGATAATTTTCAGAAATTTCCTTTCTAATACTGCCTATAAACTTAGTTTATCTTTCTTCTGTATGTGTTTCTGTAAATTCAAATATTAGCCTGAGTTTTTCAGAGCACTCCAGTTGTGTGAATTAAGACTGCAAAACCATGTAAAAACTGTCTTTTTTTTTTTTTTTACTTAAGTTTTTAACTTTGCCTTTACTATGAAGATTGGACTTTTTGAATGTCACAGATTTTAGGGTTTTTTCTCTTAATACTCCTCATCTATTTACTAATGTATCCCTGATATGTATTTTTTTATGTATCCCATCCCTGATCTATTATTTTTTTAAAGATTTTATTTATTTATTTGACAGAGTGATAGAGAGAAAGCACAAGTAGGCAGAGCAGCAGGCAGAGGTAGAGGGACAAGCAGGCTGTCTGTTGAGCAGGGACCCCAATGTGAGACTCGATTCCAGGACCCTTGGATCATGACCTGAGCCAAAGGCAGACACTTAACTGACTGAGCCACCCAGCCCCCCCCCCCCCATCTCAATCTATTATCAGTTCTATCTGGTAAAATTTAAATCACAATTGTTTTTTATTTCCATAAATTCTCTTTGGTTATTTTTTGAATCTGCTTGGTCAATTTCTTTTAATTAGTTATCAATTTTTCTATTCATATTTAAATATTCATTTAAGATATATAAGTTCATTTAATATTTTATATTCATAAATCCATTCCTGCTGTTTTTATACTTGTTTTTTCTTTTGATTTCTTGGGGCATTTGGGGCATTTGGTGAGTTATGTAATTTTGAGCAATGACCTTATGTTTCTTGCAGTCTCAACCTTGGGAAATATTTCAGTCCTGAATGAAGATAGGTGCTCAAGAGAGAATTTTTATTTGCCTCTGTAAATATCTGTGTCTATTAACTAGTTGGGGACCAATGTAAATTCAGTTTTTTGGCTTGCAATCTTCAGAGTACCCACATGTATGAATTCGGGCTATAAACCCATGTGAAAACTAGCTTTTGCTTATGAAATCTCAGGGAATATCTTTAACTTTACTTGTGTTATGAAGGCAGGAACCTCAAGGTCATAGCTATTTAATAATTTTCTGTTAGACTCCTTACCTTGGCCAGAATTGCATCCATGCCCCTTGTCTCTTGAGCCCTTGAGGGCCATGAAAAGGAAATTTTAATTCTATCTTGTTTAGTAAATCTCTCAAGGTGAAAACTGACTTCAGAAATCCTCTTAACACCATTCTTCACTTTTACTTATATTTTAGTCTGAATATTCCTTGTTTTCTTTTGAATTAATCAAGGCACTTAAGAAGATATCTTATTAACATTTTCAGAAGTTTCTTCAGTAGAGAGGTGTGTGTACCACATTGCTAGAAATGAAGGTCTGACTATGTTTTGACTAAAGGAGAAAGAGAAAGTTACCACTGGTGTTAGTAATTTTCTCATGCTGGGAATGGTCTCAGCACAGGCAAGCCAAATAGGACAGTGATTCCTGACTGTGAAGAGTAGTTTAGGATACTCCTTTGGAAGACATTGGTCTCAGGATAGGCGAGAGGAGTTTTATTGTGCACATTTGAAGGACAGAAGGACAGAGTCAGTGTGTGCATCCCAGATAGAGCTGCTGGATTAAATTCCAGACATCTAGCTAATCTGAATTTCGGATATATAGTGAATTTTTTAAAAAGATTTTATTTATTTATTTGATGGACAGAGATGACAAGTAGGCAGAGAGGCAGGCAGAGGCTGGGGGGCGGTGGTAGGAAGAGAAGCAGGCACCCCACTGAGCAGAGAGCCTGATGTGGGGCTCGATCCCAGGACCCCAAGTTCATGACCTGAGCTGAAGGCAGGGGTTTGACCCACTGAACCACCCAGGCACCCCTATAGTGAATATTTTTAAGTATATGTCCCAATTATTCCCTTTCATTCAGCCATCTCTCATCCCAGTTATCTAAGGTGGTATGGATATCATGGAGTGTATTATTTATAAGCACTATATTTTGGCTAAATGAAAGCCTTAGAGAAGTAAACTTTACATTTTAGTGTGCAAAATAAATCACCAGGAGTATCTTGTCAAACTGTAAATTCTTATTTAGTTGGTCTATGGCTAGGTAATGAGCTTTTGCCTGCCTTTCTTTTTTTCCCTTCCTTCCTTCCATTTATCTTTTTTCTTTTAGTTTCTGCATTTCTAACATGAATGGGTGCTGCTCTAAATGTAAACATGAAATCTCTTCTTCATATAAGAGAAATTTCAAAAAATAATCTTTTCTCAATAGACAAGAACCTTCTGCTGCTCCCTCCTAGAACCTTCAAGGCAGACATATTTTTCTCAGCTTTTGAACTGAGAAGCATGCTTGTAAATATCTCTGATAAAATGTGGCTGTGGTTCAGTAGGCTCAATTCTTGTAGGTAGCCCTTCCTGAAGCATATTCTCAAAATACTACCTCATCATTAAAATGCTGAAATACTAAAACTCACTCCTGCTCCCTTATCCACCCATATAGATATATGTAGTTCAGCATGCTTCATGGATAAACAAATACATATCAGTGTACCATATATGTTATTCTCTAAAACCCCAAGGAGAGGAATCATTTTGAATAAACACATTTCCAAAACAGGTAACAGCTTATTCCTTCATGTTTCCTGTATTTGAGGTAGAATGGGAACTAATGTTAGGAAACACATTAGCTTCCATTATACCAACTGTATTGAGGGGAGTTTTATACCTGAATTTTTGCACGAGTTGTATATAGATCTAAATGAGTAAACAGTAGAGTAACAGAGATAGAATGATAGAGACATGCTAGAATAATTTCTATATGCTTACCTCCCTTTCTTCTCTAAACTCTGGTAAGTTCCATACTACATTTACAAAAACAGATGGGATGTAAGTAAAATCATTGTCTAGGGTTAGATTTTCCAATATTTTGTTAGAGATAGAAATGTTTTCTTCTTCCTCTGAAATGCCTGTTCTTAATTTTTCTGTAAGATAAGTGCATCATTCAAATTCATGAGTTTAGAATATTCAAATGGTACAATATAACATGAGTAATGAGTGTGAGCTCTGTATCACCTTATCATCCTGGATGTTTTTATCTATATGTGAATTTTTATGAATTTTTAAAACTGCTTCTATTCCCGTGGTATTTCGGTAGTGGTCATTGTTTGCTGTTATTCTGAAATTTTGTTTCATTTATTCTTTTTCCTAAAATTGCCATGAAAATAAATATAGATCATGATATGTTTAAAGAGCAATAATTAAGAAGAATTTATTCTTTTCTCCCAATTCATCAAATGTCGATGCTTTTGCATGTGAATGGTTATATCTCATTAATGGCTTCTGTGGTGTAACTCTGTAATTAATATTTATATATTAGCTACAGTATCTGTTCTTATGGAAGAAAGAATTATATAGTATAAAATTGAATGTTTTAAAGCATTCAAGTAAACCAAAAATATTTCCTCAAAAATGTGTTGAAAGGATGTAACAATCCAGCATGTGATTTTAATTAATGTCCAAGTAACTAAAAATGTATTTAGTTCATAAAGAAAACATATTGACATCTAATTATGGATCATAGAATTTGGTGCAGTGAAACCGTAGTGCATCTGTTCAGTGAAAACATAATCATGGAGAATACTAAATGGCACAATATATAATGAAAAATTGAAATAATGCACAAATAAGACCATTAAAAAATCACAGTGTGAAACTAAATAGAGTTGGAATTTAGCAAGAGAGGTCTGGTAGTTCTAGATTTACTGATAACAGAGATTGTCAAATTCATACAAAATTTACTATGCTAATTTTAATGGTTGTGCAGCAGAATCATCTCTCTTTTCTCCTTTAATGGAATTTAAATTTTTAAAGTAGAAGAAAGTTAGTGCAATTAGCCCACTTTCATATTTTCAGATTATATATAAATTGAACTAAGGGTTATATTTTTGATAAATTATTTTTCCTCTATTAATGATGGCAAAGACTAACAAATGCCAAGAGTGTTGACTTTATTTTTTACAATACTGTTGGCTCAACCCCTTTACCTCTATTTCTACTGATTTAGTACAGGCCGTAACGTCTTCTCATATGGAATTTCAGTAGCTTCTCAGTGGCTTCCTAACTGGATCACTAGGTTCACGGTGGACCTCATACCTCCCAGTCTCTCCCCACTGACCCCCAGTCTATTCAATACTTACAGCAGTGGTTCTGAAATTTGAGCTTGAATCTGAATCACCTGGAAGACTTGTTAGAACACATAACAGCATCCTTAGAGGTTCTAGTTCAGTTGGCCTATGAAGAGGCCCTGGAATTTGCATTTTGAATGATTCCCAGGTGATGCTGATATTATGGGTCCATGGACCATATTTTTGAAATGACACCTGGGCATCTTGCTAATTGCTTTAAAGCTTCTTGCCTCAGCTCTCCTGTTTTCATAGTCTCTTATTGGCTTCTTGTGGTCCTTCAAATCTGGCTCAAATTTAGCAAGGTATTTAGGGATTTCTACCATGTGGCCCCCAATCTATCTTTTCTGCTCATCTCCAAGTTGTCTTTCCCTGGGTACTTGATGCTTTAACACACAGAATAACTCACTGTTAAAGAACATGCCCAAGGGACGTCTGGGTGGCTTAGTGGGTTAAGCAACTGCCTTCAGCTCAGGTCATGATCCCAGAGTCCTGGGATGGAGTCCCACATTGGGCTCCTTGCTCAGCAGGAAGCCTGCCTCTCTCTCTGACTCTGCCTGCCTCTCTGCCTGCTTGTGTGCTATCTCTCTCTCTCTTTCTGACAAATAAATAAATAAAATCTTTTTTAAAAATTTAAAAAAAAAGAATATGCCCAAATATTTTTATAACTTCTTGTTCTGTTATGCTATTCTAGTCTGTCTGGAAAACTCTTAGCTCTTCACCTCCATATTTTAGTCATTCAGTTCTCAGCACAACTGCCCTCTCTCTCTTTTTTTTTAAAGTATTTAAAAAATGTATATAATGATCATGAAAATAGATATGATAAAGGTAATCCCAGTAATAAGATCATCTAAAATCTAGTGAACTTCTAATATGTAGCTAGGCAGGTGTCTAGCTTCACACATTATTTCATTCCACCTCCTCATTATTTCCATGAGATTATTTTCATTCCCATTTTATAGGTGAGAAAACTGAGGCACCAAGAAGTTAAGTAATTGTCCATAGTCACATAGCTTATAAGTAGAGTAACTGGGATGTGATCCCAAGAGGTAAATCTCAAGACCTCAGACTTCTAAATGCTTATACAATGAAACTTTTTATATTGTAAAAATGTAGACACTTAAAATTGGGCACCAAAAGGACAGATATTTTTGCAAATTTTATCTTGTATAAAAATTGTCAGTATAGAAAACTGACTAAACGATGATCATTAACTCAAATTCGGTACCAGAGTGGCCTTGAACATTCCTCCAGTTGCAGTTCTTTAAAATTCTCCAGTCATTTCCCTTACCCAGTCATTTATTTGCATGATAGAATTACAAGGAATGCAATGTAACCTGTTCTTATTTTCACAATATCATGGTAAAGTATGTTTCTCTGAGGGTGGGCTTGGGACCACCTGCATCAGTACCACCTGGGGTGCTTGGGGAAAGTGCAGAGTCTCAGATTAACCAAGATCGAAGAAATCAGAGTATCTGGAAGAAGCTCCTGAGAATGCCTTTTCCCTAAGCACCCTGGTGGTTCTTAGGTACACTCAAGTTTCAGAAGTACAGTTCTCTCTGGATATCAGATCAGTCAATGTGATTTATCAACACTCATTTAGTGTGTGTGTTGTGGGGGTTTGGGGAGGTTGATTCTAGTTACTGACAGCTCTGAGTTAGGTTGCATATAGGGTACCTGTGAAGGCACACAAGAAGATTTGTTTGGATTACCAAGGCTTCTTTAAAAACGGTTGTAACTATTTAATGACTTAGTATGCATTATTTAAATCAAGTAACTGAGTCATTTTCCCTTTAACCCATATAAGGCTCAGCTATTCTAGTATTTCTTAATCTTAGATAATTTTCCACAACTTTCTAAAGAAAAAAAAAAGAACAAAACAAAAAACACCTTTTGACTTTAGAGTTGACTCAATTATATCCAATATAAAGTTTCTTAAATATTGTATAAGCATAAAGCAAAGTACGCATTTTATATAGTTATAAGATGTACCATAATGTATAAATTAAGTCCAAACAAAACCATAAAGATATATTATTCAAGTTACAAATATTAAAAATGAAGATTTTTTTTAAATTGAAGCTCTTAGGTCTTCTGTTATATTTTAAAGTAATGAATATGTTTTTTTACCATGTCACTCTTTGTCAATGTAATTTTTTTTTACTTTTGCATACAAGGTACTATAATTTATCATCGCTTTAATTGTTTCTCTTTTTTAAATGAATTTTTAACCTTACCAACTACTCTTTTACTTTCATGGGCCAATCAATTTAAGAATATGTACATAATGTAAAATACAATCATAAACGTGATAACTAAATGAAACATTCTCCAGGGCATATTTGTTTTTGTATGCACTGATAATGAACTATTGCAAGATGATCTGCAGTCAGACTAGGCTGTGTTGTCTGTTGGGCAGGTTTTTTCTGGTCAGTATGTTTTCACAACCACAAGCTTTTTTTTTCCCCCCAAATATTATTTATTTATTTGAGAGAAAGAGAGAGAGAGCACAAGTTGGGAGGGGCAAAGGGAGAGGGAGAGGGAGAAGCAAGCTCCCCATAGAGCAAGAGAACTTGATGTGGGGCTCTATCCCAGGACCCCGGGATCATTACCTGAGCTGAAGGCAGATGCTTAACCAACTAACTGAGCCACCCAAGCACCCCCAAGTTCATGCTTTTTGATGACAACTATTGTGCAAACTTCACTCAGATTTGGCTTTCAGTTCCATAGAATGTGATCCAACGTAAACAAGGTACCTGGTTATAAGGCAGTCATTTAGATTGGATGGACTATACCAATATCAGTATCCTAAAATTCTTTTAAAAAAGAAAACACAACATTAAAAGCATTGAAAACAACAAAATTTCCAGAGCTTCAAAACCAAAATGAGTAGACCCCTGTTCTTGGCATCCTTGAAAACCTGTAACTATTCTTTGGTGCATTGTTTTGGCTTGGAAGTATAGAGTGAATATGGAAATTAAAAGAACAGAAGAGAAATTTTGTATCATGAACATGAATTTCTGCAGATTGGTGGCTTGTTAGATACTCAAATAAAAGAGGATCTGAAGAAAGGAAGAAAATAGTATGGGGAAAGTTGCAAAAGTAATGGTAGCCATTGGCACTCTTGTTTCTTGTTTCTTTCTTTTTGTTCTGGTACTCTCAGATCACTCAGGCAAGTCTATGTCATGTAAAAGGTGACTTCTGATACAAGTAAATTAAATACAAAAGCTTGATGTGTTTAGGTTGCGTTTTTGGTCTTCCATCTGCAGCATGTAGTTGACAGTCCTGCGTTAGGCAGACTTTGCTCTGGATTTCTAATTGTTCAAGACCTTTTGGTCTTTATTCACTGTGTCAGATGATACCACTCAGAAGAACAGAGGAATAAAGTCCACTTTCCTGACTTCTTAAGCATCTATTGCTGATACAAATCTAAATTAGTTCTAAAGATCTCCATATTGAGAGAAGTTGCTATTTTCTTCCAGAAACTTATTCCATTGTATAACACCTCACATTTCTGTGTAGGCATCCTTGTCCATATCTAATCCAAACCCTCTGTACTGCATTTTATTCTTTCTCCCTTTGTCTGTCTGTAGCATGAGAAGAACAGATGGCCATCTTTTGTCAGTACTTAAAAACTGTTTCTAAGAAACATTAATTCTGCACCAGGCCTCACTTATTAGACAAAGCTCCTTTTCAGAATAGCCAGGACAGTTTTTTAATTCATCAGGTATGTCTTGAAGCCCAATTCCCCTTTTCCTCACTTTAAGTCTCTCAATAGCTTCAGGCTTTTATTTTTAGTTTATTTTACTTTTTTACCTTTTTCATCCCTATCTTCAGATATATAATCATTAAAATTATTTACATTGAGGTGTAAATGACTGCTAAAGCTTAAAATATAGGCCATTGGGGGTGGGTATCTTAATTTTAACAAAGAGCATTTTTTCTTAGACTGAAATTTTAATTGCAGGGTTAGAATATCTATGGATTGGATAAGGGAGGGTGGAAGGAGTGTGGAAGATAGCTCTCAGCAATGCTGTGATCTTTCTGTGTAGGCAATTGGTAAAATGCTCCCTGTGTGAGTAACGTCTCTCTTCATTCATGCTTCATTAAAAAAAATACTCATTGGGCAGTTAGTGTCTGGGGCACTGGGGATCCAGCAGTGAATTAGACAAAATCTTATAGAACTTGTTCTTTTGGGAGTAGAAACAATAAACAATGGCGTCTGGGTGGCTCAGTTGGTTGAGATTCTAACTGTTGGTTTCAGCTCAGGTAATGATCTTGGGGTCATGGGATGGAGCCATGTGTCAGGGTCCTCACTCAATGGGGAATCTGCTTGAGATTCCCTCTGCCCCGACCCTTCCACATGCACGTGCTTTCTCTCTATCTCATATCAAATCAATCAATCAATCAATCTTAAAAAATGAACAGACCAACAAAAACAAGAAAATGCCTGGTGTGAGAAATTTTAGGCAGAAAATTAAAATAGGGTAAAATGAATAGTGAATGGCTAGCTACTTCAGATCTCGGAGTCCGAAAAGGCATTTCACGGCGGAGGTGACATCTAAATTGAGATCTGACTATAAGACAGGGCCAGCCCTAAGCAAAGGTACTGTAGAGAGAGGTAAGAACAAGTGCAAGGATTCTTGGAGATAAACTTAGTGTGTGAAGATAAACTTAGTGTGTGAATGTCTGGCTCTCATTAAAAAAGAGGGAGTCTAGAGGATGAACTTGGGGAGAGATGGAGGGATCAGGTCATGTGGAGCTTTGACATGCCACTAAAGATATTTAAGATTTTATTCTAAGCAGCATGGGAAACCTCTGGAGCCAGATCTGATTTACATTTTTAAATATTACCAAGTCTGCTGTGTGTTATAGGAGGAATGGAAACAAGAATACCAGTTAGCATATTGAGTAATCTGGGTGAGAGAAAATGATGACTCAGGACAGGAGGGTAGAGGTAGAAGCTTGGAGAAAAATTTAAAGAGGTTGTCAGGGCTTATTATTATTGGGTTGAATGTAGAGTGGGGGTAAAAGAGGAAGTCAAGAATAATGCCTAGGGGCGCCTGGGTGGCTCAGTGGGTTAAAGTCTCTGCCTTTGGCCCAGGTCAAGATCCCAGGGTCCCGGGATTGAGCCCCACATTGGGCTCTCTGCTCAGCAGGGAGCCTGCTTCCTCCTCTCTCTGCCTGCCTATCTGCCTACTTGTAATCTCTGTCTGTCAAATAAATAAATAAAATATTTAAAAAAAAAAAGAAAAAGAAGAAGAATGCCTAGGCTTAAAGCTTGACTAATTGAGTGGTGATGGCTTCTTTATTATTATGAGGAAAACTTAGGGAGAAATAGGTCTAGAGGTGAAATCACGATTTCATGGTATAACTTGCAATAGTAGTTAGGGTCACAGACTCTAGGTTAGGTATACCTGAATCTAATTCTTTGCTTGGGTGTTTTGAACTCAGTGGTCTTGAGCATAAATGGAGATCAATATAAGAGCAGAATTATGAAAATGAAAAAAAAAACTTCATAGAGAATACTTAGGTACATCATCATTATTACTAAATTTGAGGTTAGAATTTGTAATCTATTTTTTCCATTTTCTAAATTTTAATATTCTTTGCTAATATTTTATTACATGTCTCTAAGATATCTGCCCAAATTTTAGAGTTTAAAAATTTAAACAGTAGTGTTATTGTTTGATCAGTTATTTAACTAACAAGTTTACATTCTTTTAAATATACCACAGTGTTGTTTTAACCATAGTAATGTGTTGCTTTCTCATAGTCAGTTGTCTCTAAGACTCATATCATTGATCAGTACAAACTTTGGTCATTTTCATACTTTTCATTATCCTGTGTGGTTTTCTTTATAAAGACAATAAACCAGCAATTATCCACTTTATTCATATACTTTTAACCTTTTGCTTGAAAACATCATAATATATTCTAGCCTTCAACAAACACTACACTCTTCTCTATTTGTTGTCTTTATCAAACAGAATTCGTTAGTATCTCTTGCATTTTTCCAAGTTTTTGATTTTTTCCAACTTCCAATGGAAGTCTGACTTCTGGACTTAAAAATCATTTCTTTGAAGAGAGTATAGTAGGAGAGATTAAATTAAGTAGGTTTTTTTTTTTTCAGTTTTGAGGAAGTTAAATTTATATTTCTTTTTCTTAGGCTGTGTTTTATGGGAAGAACCATAGCTTACAGTGGAGAGGAAAAGGGCTTGGAATAATACTAAGGTCATTTTTATTTATTTATTTTTAATTTTTAATTTTTTAAAATTTTATTTATTTGACAGAGAGATCACAAGTAGGCAGAGAAGCAGGCAAAGAGAGGAGGAAGCAGGTTCCCTGCTGAGCAGAGAGCCCGATGTGGGGCTTGATCCCAGGACCCTGAGATCATGACCTGAGCTGAAAGCAGAGGCTTAACCCACTGAGCCACCCAGTTGCCCCCTAAGGTCATTTTTAAATCATCACTTGTACAAAATCTTTATATAGAAGAAATCTGTTTAAATTTTGAACATCTAAAATTGGCGAATGCTATTGATTGGTCTATGCTATTAGTTACCTTGGACTTTTTAGAAAGATAAAGAAGAGAGGATAATTTTCACTGATCAGGGGAATGCAAGCCTTTGAGGAAATTTAGATGGTGATTAGTACTTTGTGTATCAAAGTTTTCACTTTTTTACATTGATTAATGAAAATGCTGATGAGAGAAGAATCAAGATAGAAAGATAAATTGTACATGCTTCTTCCTATCAAAAAATAATGCTCTTAAACATGGCTCATTAATTTCTAGCCTGGGGGTAGTATTGATGATGTAATACTCCTCTGAGAGTAACCTCTATGTTTAACACATTTAACTCATTCATGTTTAACTCATTCAATATGATCAATTTATCAATATTAATAAGACCATCAGAGAGTCTCTTATAGAAATATGCATACTTTGTTCCTATGCATATGCCTCTTTGCTAGGCAGAAATGATTTTGGTGGGCTAACTCAAGAAATCCTAAATGAAGGTACAAATTGAAGATTTCTAAAATAAGTAAGTGGTACTCGTGGTTGAAAGCATTATAGGGTCCAAAATTCTGAGTAAAGAAATCATTTTATATTTACTTCAGAGAGACACTATTTATCTCTGTTGGCCAACATACTTTGAAACAACTATTTGGTTTTAATGGATATATATCTTGCCACTTTGCCATCAGTAATTTGAACAGCTTGAAATACTGTATGTCATCTTACATTGCTTTCTCTTTGAAGCAAACACAATCACTGGATTGTTTTCCATTGATTTAAAAACATTGACTTGCTGAAGTATGAGCCTGTGTGCAGTCATAATTCTTGTCTTTTTTCCCTCGGCAAAGCCTGTGATAATTCTTTGAGTTTCAAGCAGGTGTCATGCATCAGATCCAAGTGCTTAATAAATGCACCAGAAGTATATTTTCCTTAAGGCCTTGTGTTTATCCCATTTCCATTTATCTTGTGAAATATCTTCAAATGCTTTTTTAAAATCCTGGGAAAGAGCAGGTTAGCATTTCTACTTGGCAAGCAGCACTAGTAAGCGTAAGGCTCCCTTGTCTGTTTTGACCTTAACCAACGTTGGTGATTCCCAGTCTGTGTGCCAAGGGACTGTGAGGAGTGATGGAGTTGTTGGACAGAGCCCACCAATCCATATGCACACCAAACTTTTTTTTTTTAGTAATCTGAAAAATATTTCTAACATGAAAATGTACTGTGCTTTTTCCTAAATGCATATAAATACTGCTGTGATCAATAAAATACAAATACATGTTAAAGAGATTCCAAATTCAAGATGGCATTTTGTCGCTATATTTTCTCAATTAATGGGTGGTACTGGGTTACCTGTATTTTTGATATTGTAAATGACAGTGCTTGATGCATTAAATTTTAGGATGACATTATTGGCCAGAGGTACCTTACTGATTCCAAATTGAAATGATTTTTTTTTTTATCACATCCATGTTGTGAGCTGATAATCAGGAATTTTACATTCAGTTTGAATAACAGCACACTACTACATTAATGATGGTATAATTAACAACTCCTATAACTATTTTGTTGGGTGCAGAGAGTCACTTAGTTTTTATAGCAACCCAGTGAAGTAATCATTATTATTATTCCCTTTTTGTTAAGAGGAAACCAAGGCTCAGAGAACTCAAGGATATTGCCGTAGGATACTCAATAAAGTAATAAGTCATGTGGGCTTTAAATCCTACCTTGGCCATCTGACTCTAAACTTGCTCTTTTGACTCTGTTGTACTACAGAGCAGTGTGACAGGTGAGACATGCATATCAAAGTTGTGCTTGATTCTAGAAGACATGTATTTATGGAATGGATAATACTGGACTTGCCTTAAATTTTGTTGAATCTAAAAAATTATGAGTTTTTAAGAACTTTTAATCTAGAAAATTTGTTTGTGAAACCCAGGACATCATGTTAATGCTGCTCAAACGAAGCAATTACAGCAACTACCTCTTACTGTTAAACCAGCAGCCACCTATTAAACATGTCCAATTTTTACCTACCATTTCAAATATCAAGAAGAAGGAGGAGAAAAAAACAAGCAATGATATGGAGATTTAATAACTTAAGTGCAGGGAAGAAAAGGAAGGAAGAGCTACATGTAGTTCATGGATTCTAGAAAGTGAAGGATTTGGGGCCTTATCACTAGAGTCCCTAAAAGGTTTCAACTCATTCTTTTAATTCCCAGTTGCTCTGGTGAACTAGGTGTTAGCTTCACCTAATGGTTCTCTTCTATATCCTTCTTCTCATTATTCTCCCTTCCACAGTGGAAAATCTTACTGTTTGTTTACAATCCAGAGTTTTAAAGAAGCTGAACTAAAATTGGCTGCTTCTGGGACATCCCTGCCAATGGATAGGTTCCAAATTGGCTCTGCCATGAAGAGGCAGCTATGCCCACATAAGGATATTTTGGCTTAGTACTTCTGTCGTCTTGTTGCCAGGCAGACAATCATCCAGGAGTGGGAAAATACAGCTGGGGCAAATGTTTATAGCTAGGATGGTCAGCTGGTTGGAGCACTAGTCTGAAGGAAAGGCTATCTGATGTCATGTCTGACTCCTCATGAGAAGCACTTAATGTTGAACTTAGCTTCTAACCCGATCAGATGGACACAGACCACAGTGCATATACCTTCTATCTGCCAAGGCATATTCTTAAATCATTCAGTTTATTTCTTCCACTCTTGACTGTAAAGGAGATAACAACTTTCTTTTCTGATATGAGAACAGGCAGATAACTCTGTAGCTTTTCTGGTGGTGTAGTCAAGTTTAGGAGAAAGAACAATTCTCTCAGCTCTGGGAAAAAAGCTTCCCTTTAAATGTTTCTCGTGGGCTAATATGTTACCTGGAGATGGGAAAACAAGGGTGTGTGTATAAAAATCACATGTAGAAAGCATATGTGTAAAACATAGATGTATATACAGTATTTATGTAAAGATGTCTTTATCTAGACATTCCAGCATAGCTCCGAGTTAAGCCACAACTTTTATAATGGGAAAGCAAATCAGATTTGACTGCATTGGCTGTTTAACTGAAGGAGCCACACAGATGGGAAAGAAGCACAGACAAATTGCTTTTGGCTCTGTTTTCTTTTATAACAACATCAGATATATTTAGTTTCTTTTTCTTTATGCGTTGTGCATGTTTCTGCCTCATATAGAAAGTCATTGCACATTGTCTTCATCAGTTTTGCCACTCTCTACTAACAGGCCCATTTAGCATTTCATTTACCTTTAAAATTTTTGAGATCCGAAGATATCATAGGAAAGTCCATTTTCAGACGTCGATGATGGGCAGCGAGAAGTACTTAAATATCATGGAAGTGATTCTTATTAGGAGAAAGGAGAATCTTATATTTTGACCACATGGTGGAGAAATATTTCTGTTTAGCACAAAGTGTATTTCCAAGCTGGATGGACCTATACACACACCTTAGTTCCAATAATTTGAATAATTTTTTTGACAGACCCTGTATTAACATCATGAACTGTGAGGTTCACTAAAAACATTTGATTAGTTCATGTGAACTTCTCATAAGGTGGTCACTTTGTTCTCCCCCTTTTGAACTCTCCCATCTGTAAATGGCAATATTTTCATATCCAGGCCCCTTGTGATACACTGTCAGGTTGAAATAAGAGGACTATGGTACAGGTTCCATCAGTTATCCTAGTAGGCTCTCCAGTAATTGTTATCCTCTAAAACTAGTCCATGAGCCAGAAATTAAAAACATACGGCTCAAACAATGTGGCAACTTCTTAAAAAGTTAATCGTGGAGTTACCATATGATCGAGCAATTTCACTCTGAATTATCTACCCCAAACTTGTGTTCCTTTAAAGACTTGTCAACCAATATTTATAGCAGCATTATGCATAATAGTCCCGAAGTGGAAACAATCCAAACGTCCAACTGGTAAATGAATAAAGAAAATGTGGTATATCCATACAATGAAATACAATTCAGAAATAAAAAGTGACAAACTACTGCTGATACATGAAATGACAGAGGAACCGCAAACACATTTTGCTAAGTGACAGAAACCAGACATAAAGACTACATATTGTGTGATTAAATTTATATGACATTTCTAGAAAAAGAAAATCTATGAAGGAAAGACGCAGATTACTAGTTGACTAGAGCTGGAGATAGGAGTGGCGACTAACTGCAAAGTACATGAGGCAACTTTTTGAAGTGAAGAAAAGTTTTAAAGTGGTTGGTGGTTATGGTTGCACAATTTTATGTATTTATTAAAAATCATTGAACTGGGGATGCCTGAGTGGCTCAGTGGGTTGAGCCACTGCCTTCGGCTCAGATCATGATCCTAGGGTCCTGGGAATGAGTCCCACATTGGGCTCGTTGCTCAGTGGGGAGCCTGCTTCTCTCTCTGCCTCTGCCTGCTACTCTGCCTGCTTGGGCATGCTCTTTCTCTCTGACAAATAAATAAATAAAATATTTTTTAAAAAATCATTGAACTGAGACTTAACATTGAATTTTATGGAATGCAGACCAGCCTGAATAAGGCTATGATTCTGAAAGTCTATCAGTTTCTATAGCTCTGTATCCACATTATTCCAATTTTGCATGCTATGTATTTCGGGGCAGTCAGTGTGTGTGTGTGTGACAGGTACTCTTCTGGCTGATGTATTCCAACTATGATGGAATCCTCTCTGTTTCATGAATATTTGCCAAATTCTACTCTGCTCCCAGAAATTCTTCTGCACATGCTTTCCCTGGAGTGTTCTTTCCTGATACACTTGTCAAGCCTGGCTCCTGTTCTCACAGGTTGTTGCTCATGTTACCTCCTCAGAGAGGGCTTCCCTGGCTTTATAAAGGAGATTCCTGGACCCAATAATATTTTTGGTCCCTTGTGAACTCTTTTCAAAGCATTTAACCCAACTTTGAGTTAGTTTCAATTTCATATGCATGCATGTTTACATGTATATATTAGTCTCTTCCCTAATAAAATATAAGGCCTGTAAGTGGAATTATATCCCAGCACATGCTACAGTGGGGGTGTTTAAAATTTTGTGAAGAATTAACAAATCAATGACTAAGAGTACTCCCTGTATTAAACCATGAAACGTTAGAAATGTCCTAAATAATTTAGCTGGGTCTGTGTAGTTTTCTTCAACTATTTCCATAGTTGAGAATGCACTTATCTCATCTAGAAAATACTGGTATTCCTAGGAATATTCTGGAATTAACCTGATATTTTGAGCACTTCTGAGCATGGGTTTAAGTCTTACCTGACAAAGGATTCCTGTATAAGTGAGGGATAGATACCCAGAACTTTCCCAGGTCTGTTTCCTAAAATCTTACATGATTCTGGGAGACACAGAGTCTCCAGATTTATTCAGTGCTCGGGAATTACCAGTTGCTAAATATTGTTTTTTGACACCTCATCAAACTCTTTTAAAAACCTATTTTTACAATTGAATTAGACCTCCCAGGGTGCAAACCATAATACAAAACTAATGTACAGTTAACTGTGGCCTAAATAATGAGGCTTCCCCAAAACCTAATCTTCCTCCCAGGAAGTAGCTTATACTTTGGAAAAATCTCACTCATTACATAATCTGACAAAATAATATAATACAGTTTTAATAGCTACAGTTAATACATTAAACATATGGTTTCTTCAATAATTACTAATTTTTACATTTCTCACTACTAATTACGGTATTAAATCGTTCACTCCTTAATTTGTTCTGTCATAAGTTTTTATTTATTCCAGGCTAAATGGTGATAGAGTTGAGACTTTTGCACTTCTCCCATTAGCTTAACATCACTGATATAAAGCTGCTGTGTGTTGTAATGGTTTATTATCATATTATTTTTGGTGACTTAATTTTCCTGTGACGATCGTCTCAATTTAGCCATTCCAGATGTGAAATAGTTTCTAAGGATATTTTAAAAACCTAAGAAGATTGTTGTTATTTGTAGTTTTATATCATTTTAATGCCATTTTGATAACGGCCTGTTATAATTGCCAACTGCCTTCAGCTGCCTGTTTGCTGCAGGGTAACTTCGCTACTGTAGTACTGTGGGGGCAAACTAGGCAGTTGGCATATTTTCTGAAGCTGCCGCTATTGCCTATCTCCACAATTTTTTGGACCCCATTATTACATGGGTTAATATTTTGTTTGTTCCAGACTCCTCTAAAAATTCAGTGTCATATAGGGGTGGATTCCTACAGAGTGTGAGAGTTGAGTGGCAGGTTTATGACCCAGTGTTATGAGTTTTGAGTCTTAGGAAGCTAAATATTTCAAATGTGGTCTGCACTCGGTCAAGTGGGGGCTGCTTTTCCTCCCATATATTTTGTACTACTGGGTTTTCAGGTAAGGTCATTCCTCTGTATTTTTCATTCCCTTGTACCTCCTGGAAGCAGGCCAACTGTCCGTTGATTGATAAATGGGTAAAGAAGTTGTGGTACAAACACACACACACACACACACAATGGAATAGTATTCAGCCATAAAAAAGAATGAAATCTTGCCATTCATTGTCATTCTTATCAATGCGACTCTCTGTCATACCTCTTAGTAATTTTGATGTCCACAGAGATTCAGGCTTTCAGCTTCTCTTTTTAAAAGACTTATTTATTGGGGCGCCTGTGGGTTAAAGCCATTGCCTTTGGCTCAGGTCATTATCCCAGGGTCCTGGGATTGAGCCCCACATTGGGTTCTCTGCTCAGCAGGGAGCCTGCTTCCTCTTCTGTCTCTCTGCCTGCCTCTCTGCCTACTTGTGATCTCTGTCTGTCAAACAAATCAATAAAAAATCTTTTTAAAAATTATTTATTTATTTATTTATTTATTTATTTATTTATTTTGAGAGAGAGAAGACAAGTGTGAGTGGGGGGAGGAGCAGTGGAAGAGAATTTGCAAGCAGACTCCCTACTGAACACAAAGCCCAACTGGGGGCTAATTCCAGTGTTTGAGTTCTTAATCACGACAGTATACATATATTATCTCATCCGAGTCTTATAACCTCTAAAAATAAATCAGGAAGTAGAAGCTTGGAGAAACTAAATAAGTCTTTCAGGATCACACAGCTTACAGTGGTGGTGTTTAAACACTTTAAAACTCTGCCTACTTTGTGCCTAAACTTAAGTAGCTGAACTAGACTAAGGAAGAATTTATGCTTACTCATCTCATTTTAAGTTCATGATCATTTCAGTGGGAGCTTTAGCGCTGTCAGGCAGACTTATAGTTCCTTAGTCTGTCTTATTTTCCCCCATTATCTCTACCCTCTTCTCAAGCCTCATATCCTTTCTTATTCTAAATCTCTTCTGATAGTCTTGAGTAATATTACATTGAGATCATAGAAATGATTTGAAGAGATTGTTCCCATTGTCCTTCCACCACATCCACTACCGCATGTGTGGGGAGAGCCATATATTCGACATTCTCTGTTCTTAATGCAGACCAGCCAGCTGACTGTACTCCTATGCATATATAACTCTTTGTTATTCGCTAGATCCCAGTTCATTCAAGTAATTGACCCTTGTGTCTGTTATGTTATTAAGTTTTCCCTCTTCACTGGGGCACCTCCAGTGCTGTAACTTCTTCCATTAAAAGAAAATAATAATAATGAAAGATATCATTAGGCACATAGATCAATGGAATAGAATAGAGAGCCCAGAAATATACCCATATGAATATAGTCAACTGATCTTGGACAAAGGAACAAATGCAATACAATAAGTTTCAAAATAGTTTCAAAAATAGTCTTTTCAACAAATCATGCTGAAACAATTGGGCATCCATATACAAAAAATTAATTTAGACATAAGCTATACCCCTTTCACAGTAATTAGCTCAATATATCACAGATCTAAATGTAAAATGCAAAATTATCAAACTCTGAGAAAATGACAGGAAAAAATCAGATGCTCTTGGGTTTGGTAATAACTTCTTAGATGTAACATCAAAAATGAAATCCATGAGAGAAAGAATTAATAATCTGGACTTCATTAAAATTTAAAGCCTGGGTGGCTCAGTCAGTTAAGCATCTAACTCTTGATTTTGGCTCAGGTCATGACCTCAGGTTTGTGAGATCAAGCCCTGAGCTGGGCTCTGTAATGGGTAGAGACCCTGGTTAAGAGAATGAATGAAACAAGATGGGATTGGGAAGGAGACAATCCTCATAAGTGACTCTTAATCTCACAAAACAAACTGGGGATTGTTGGGGGGGGTGGTTGGGAGAAGGGGGGTGGTGTTATGGACATTGGGGAGGGTATGTGCTTTGGTGAGTGCTGTGAAGTGTGTAAACCTGGCGATTCACAGACCTGTACCCCTGGGGATAAAAATATATGTTTATAAAAAATAAAAAAAAATTTAAAAAAAGAGTCTCTCTCTCCCCCTCCACCTGTACCCTCACCACCACCCCCAAAATACATACATACATACATACACAAAAAGTGAAACTTCTCTCCAAAGACAATGTCAAGAGCATAAGAAGCAGAGCCCCAGATTGAGAGAAAATATTTGCAAAAGATGCGTCTGGTGAAAGACTTACCCAAAGTATTTGAGGAACTCTTAAAACTCAATAATAAGCAATCAATATGATTTTTAAAAATGGACCAGAGACATTTTGTTAGTAGTTATGTCACCAAAGAAGATGTACAAATTGCAAATAAGGATGTAAAAAGATGCTCCATGTCTTATGTCAGCAGGGCATTGGAAATTAAAACGTAATGAGATATCAATACACACATATTAGAATGGCCAAAATCCAAACCACTGACAACACCAAATGCTGGTGAAGATGTAGTGCAACAGGAATTCTCAATCATTGCTGGCTGGAATGCAAAATAGTACAGTCACTTTGGTAGACAGTTTGGTGGTCTTTTACAAAACTAAATGTACTTTTACCTTACAATCCAGTAGTCCTGGTCCTTGGTATTTACCCAAAGGATCTGGGTAAACTTATATCCACACAAAAACCTACATGAGGATGTTTATAGTAGGTTCTACATTTGGAGAAAAGGCAAAAATGCAATAAATCATTACCAGATCAATAACCGTCATAGCATTTAATGAGTGCCCAGAATACTGAACATTGGAGGGAGGAGAAATCAGTTAAAATTATATGATGTAGACAGAGAAGATCTCAGAGAAACAACATTTCTTCTGGCTAATGGAAGGTGAACCCTGTTTCCCTGTTTTCTACACCCCTTTAGTAATAATAATGGACCTCACCTAAGGCAATATGCTAGCATTTATATACAATGATGATTATCTTTCATTTCTCTTCCAATGATAACCACAGAACTCTTCCAGGTTGAGAACTTCATTGGTCTTACTTATGACTGAGTAGAACAAATTTGCACTGTGGTCAGTGAAAAAGAATGACAATAAAATTTATAACCCCAGATTCTTTATTCTTACCCAGGAGGTTCTCAGGTTCTCATATGACACATGTAAAAATGCTGTCCCTCTCTTTGAGGTACACTATCATTGAGGAGGCAGAGTTCTGTGCAAATGCTGTCCAGGTGGTTGTAGCTATTGCTGCACAGATTTTGTGTCCACCCAAAAAAGTATCTTGTAGTGAATGAGTGTGTATGACAGCTATATTTAAGTTATAGAAAAATTAGCCCCTCTTGAACTATAGTACCTTATTATTATTAATAAATTACTTGTAAAAAATGTCTTAAGTGACCAAGATAAATTACTAGGCTATAAAACCATGGTTTAAAAATTCCGTTGTATTTATTGGGTCCATTGACTTCCAGAAGATGTAAGGCTTTTTTTTTTTTTAATTTTCATTTTTATGATTTCAGAATTTATGTTGATTTTTTAAAAAGTAACATGATGTATTGACAAGATCATAACATTTAGACTCAAAAGGCTTCAGTCTGGTTCTATGTTCCAAGATGTATCAGTTATATTGAACAACCCACTTAATAGTACTAAATATTGGTTTAATTATGTGCACCATAGGATTGTGTAAACTACAAAAATTCAATAGTCTTGAGTTGTTATTATTGTAATAGCAGAATCAAGGCACAGTAATTGTCTTTTTCTATTTTCCCTTTTTCTTTCATTTTCTTTCGCTCATAGAGATAGCTCCACAGTACTTTTATAGCTTTTCTTTTCTAGTTCATCATGAGCATCTCTGGTGAATAGGGATTTTTACAATTGGGTAGATAGCGTACAATGTATTGTCAGGGACTGCTGAATTACTTAGAGAATTTTTCAGTGTTGAGGTACCCATTAGTTTAGAATATTTTCTATTTTTAAAAACATATGGGTGTGGTTAAGTGAGAAGGAAGGATCAGTTTGACTATGACATCTAAAGAGAAGTGGAAGAGATGGGGAGTTCGGGGAAGCAGTAGAGAAAAGAAAACATTTTTAGACAGTACAAGGAAAATGTTCTCTGAGGAGAAACACTGAACTGATGGTATATATATATATGTGATTAGATGGCTCCGTGCTGCTCCTGTGGAGAAGGAGGCATGGCTGTACCTTTGCTCCTTGGGAACGACTGGGAGGCCAAGATAAGGACTGAGCTCTTGCACAATGCTGCCTCCAGTTCCAAGGGAGCTGCTCTAAGAACAGCCAATATAAGAGCAGGGTTTACAGAGTTTGACTTCACGTAGAGATTGGGGGTGGCCTGAGTCTCATCTGTTCATCCAGTTCTACAAATATTAGTGTGTACTCTGTGACAGGAATAGCAGTAGACAAAACACACAACGATCCTGTCCTCGGGGAGCTTATACTGCAGAGAAATCTAAGCCTTTCTTGTGAACAAAAATCTCTTCTGATTCACTAGATTTTTACTGTCCCATTGCCCCCCACTGGACTGTTTGGATATCAATAATAACCTGAGCATGGTCATTGTATTTCTATTGATACGGGCTGCCATATTACAGGCACTTTGATGTGGTGGAAGAAGTACCAAACTGGGAATCAGATGATGTAGATGTCATCGCATCTGTCACTAATGAGCTACATGAGCTTCAGCCAATCACAGAGTCCAAAGAAAAAAGAGGTGTCTAAAATATTTATGCTTTTTCAGGCAAAGGGGAGGATATCCTCTCCTCCTGAATTCACTTCAGCATAAAATCATGCCTGCTCTCATTTGTTACAGGAATGGTGGTCACAGCTAACATCCAGGCCTCTGTGGCGTAGACTCTTTCCAGTCAGAACTTTTTGGACCTGAGATCAGAATGTGCCACTCTGAGAAAAATTTGTCAGACAATTAAACAGAAACCTATTTAGTGTCTTCCAGCTTGGACTGTTTTCGCTATGCTTGGAATCAGGTGTTTTGTCTAATCAAAGAAAGCATTTTCTGTTTCCTAGAGTAACAGCAAGACTGAACTTGGGTCAAATACTAAAAATAGTTCAGAGTCTGTTAGATGTCCCCAGTATCTATTTCTCCTTTTTCCTTTGTAATGGATTCCTTCAAATTATAGCTGGGCACATGGCTACCACAAGACCAAAGCAATATTTTCTAATCTCTTTTGCATTTTAGAATGGCTGAGTGACTATGTTCTGGTCAAAGGGATGTGATGTGAACAACTTCTAAATAGTGCCCTTAGAGAAAGGGCAAGTTCTGTTTTATACTCCTCCCCACCCAACACAAATTTTCTATGCTAGGATGAGGACACAGTAGACATGGTGGTGAACCACCATCAACTGCAGACAGGCGATACTCCAGTGAGTGGTAAAGTGACATTAAAGAAAGATACTGGGTCTCTAGCTTTGTGGAACCTCCACACTAGCCTTGAACTACCTATTCTGAACTTGATGTCCTTGAACCTTTTCAATCGGGTCCTCTTTGTTTGGACAGCTTAACCTATATCCTAATTAATACAAAGATAAATGACTCAGGTAATAACCAGACACAGAAGTGTTACATTATAAATAACTTTCTTTGACCTCTTCTAAAAAAGTGACAGCCAGTCAATAGTCTTTGTGAGAAGTGTATGTATGTATATGTGTGTGTGTTGTGTGTGTGTGCATGTATGAGTATACCAAAATGAGGGAGCATTTTGGGGATGACCAGTAAGAGAGTGGTTTTTTTTTAAAAAAATTCATTCCTTTTCTTTGTTTCTTTTCTTTGGAGTATAAATTTGAAAAATGATGAAAAGAGCAACATTTGATTGAACAGTAAATTCACGTGATTTTTATAAATTTTAGTGACAATTCTGTCATTGATAATAATTTGTTATAATCCATGGTCATGGAAAGTCAAACTGAAATAGAGAAGGCCTGAAAAGTACATAGAGAAGGTTAAAATTATTTTGTTGTGCATATTCTAATATTGAATTTCCTGATATTAGACTTCTATTTTCTCAGCAATAATAATACATCCATGCTTGCATTGGTTGCCAAATTTGTTTATAAAAAGGTTGTGAACAAACAAGAATAATTAAGCCCCTCAATATTAACTAAATAATATCTTGATGAGGATTTTAAAACAGTTTGGCTAGCATTTTTTTCCTGCTTAGAAGTGATGTCGCTGTGAAATGTGAAGATAACACTTCATGTGTTACTATTTGTTGTGAAGTGATTTAATAAATGTTTAAACAAGTCATTACCACGTTGACAGCATTTCTTATCATGGAGCTGTAATTTTGATATTGATTGTCATGCTCGGCTTCCCACCCCCTTCCTCTGCCCTGAAAATGTGAGGACACGTAAGCATGACCCTCAGAGAGTGCTAACAGACTGCATGGTTTTGTTTGTTCTTGAGTCTTCCTCTCTTTTGTGTCAAAGAAGGAAAGACAGTCAGCTGTACTTTCCACACCGAGGTGGTAGCATGCACGGAAGGGATAAATTTTGTGTAGTATATACTCATCTGCTAGGAGAGCACCAAGGTAGCATCTTTAGAGGATAATAATTTTGCTTATATATGAATCACTTCAAAAGAAGCAGCCTCCAGGAAGCCCTTTCTCACGTTGTTTAACAGCTTTCAAACTTGCAATCAGAGAATAACTGTCGTGTAGCCTTCTGGCTCCTTAAGTGACACCCACCCTACCTTTGTGAATAAGTAGAGTAAAATTAGATGGTGACATTCATTTCCTCATTAATAATTACTGAGCACTTACCATGGGCCAGGTAAATAACTAGCTAAAGCAGTGCTATTTTTGTCCTCTTGAAACTTATAGTCTAGTAGTGGATCTGCATCCTAGTTTTCAGGTGTCATTTTATGTATTTTTGCTGGGTGAGTTTCCACTCCTTCAAGATCCTCAGACTGCACTACCAGGAGCTCTTCCTCGTAAATTTAATCAATGAGAAAAGAACATGTGACCTGAGTATGGTGTGCTATCTTCAGTAGTACAGTCTTAGTGATAAAAGGTCTCGTTGTTTATTTGCTGCACACATTTTCTTGAAGAAAGATTCCTGGGGCACCTGGGTGGCTTGGTGGGTTAAGCCTCTGCCTTCAGCTTGGGTCCTGATCTCAGCGTCATGGGATTGAGCCCCACATCGGGCTCTCTGCTCAGTGGGGAGCCTGCTTCCTCTTCTCTCTCTCCCTGCCTCTCTGCCTACTTGTGATCTCTGTCTGTCAAATAAATAAATAAAATCTAAAAAAAGAAAAAAAAAGAAAAGACTCCTATGTGGGTGGCATTCAGTTTCTGCTCCAACACCTTTGAAAAGGTATTCCAGTTTTTGTCAAATTTCTTATGGTTTACATTCAGTATTTTCCAATTTATTTATGTGTTCATAAAAGGAAATGAAGTCAGAGTGGTGCAATCTGACCTTAATTGGGTCTATATTTAATCCTAGTGACTACCTATGTCTTCCTAAATTCTGGCAACTTCAGGAAATATTTAAAAAACTTGTTTTTTTAGGGACAAGATTTTCAACACAGATTTTTCAATATCTACCTTTTTCCCTATTGAAAATAATATAAGCTGCTCATCTCAACTTTTCTGTCATTTTTCTCATTCTCTCTGTAACATGAGACTGCACCGTAAACATTCTTCTCTATGTCACAGATGTCTTTCCCATGAGAGTGTTTCTACTGTATCTTGAACTTTTCCTCCATTCTCTATGAGTAACAGGGAAATACATGGCTTTTTCTTGTATAGTCCTAGAAAACAGTTATACTCTTACTCTTCTCAACCAGTGGTCATTTTGTACCCTAGGGGTCATTTGACAATATCTTGGAGACATTTTTGGCTGTCACAGCTGAAGGAGGATTTGTGACTGGCATGAATAGAGGCCAAACACACTTGCTAATAATCTTACAATGCACAGGATATCACCTCACAACAAAGAACTGTTTGCTTCAAAATACTGTTGATGTTGAGTTTGAGATAATTTGACTTAAAACAATTGAAATCTTCATCTTTATTAAGATATTTTCTTAGCAATTTCTTCTCTGTCTCCACTTACATCCAGTTAGAGAAGCTACTGGTAAAATACTGGTAAGTATTTTAATATGCTTTCCTTCTTCACTGATCTGTTTTCTGTACACACTGGAATATTTGTCTGTACTAGGCACTCTAGGTAATATAAAGATAAGTAAATCCTTGGCTCTGGCTTTATACTAAGAAACTTGACATCTGTGAATTAAGATAATTAGAATTAAAGTGAAACCAATTAATTATGTCAGAGCAGACAGAAAGAACCACAAGAAGTTGGAAAAATTGGTTATTTCCGGCTGGAGCGATATAGATGATATAGGTAGCATTGGAATTGGGTCTTAAAGAATAGTTGTGATTCTAAACATGCTGAGGTGAAGAAATAGGTGGGAAGTAACAAAGAGAGAAGGCAAATGGAATCAGAGCAGGCTCAGGGGACTGCCAGTGGTGGCCAAGCTTGGCCTGAGGTAGAGCACATGAAGAGACGTGGTTAGGAACTTCTTTCCTCCTTTAGCCAGGAGGAAAGAAGCTTAATGGTATAAGCTAGATCACTGTTTTGAAAATATGCACATCAGGATCCTTATAGCAGTTTTTTACCTTTCTGAGCAAAAATAATGTCAAATTTTCTTATCCTATATTGAACAAATCGGGATTTTTCATTGCAAGCTGAGCTTGTTTGGATTTTCCTGAGTTTCCTTCCATGATACTTTTATTGCTTTTCCATCAGCTGATATTTGTTGTAATCAAGAAGCAGAAACTTTTTTTTTTTTTTTTGAGTCTGAAAATTCACCTTGATATGCACATTCTCATAGCTTCTTGGAGGATTCAGTGATTCACTCCTACAGTGCAGAATGAAAATACATTCTAGCCTGAGATAATAAAATGTGCTATAAAACATCCTTAGAAATACCCATCAAAATGTGGCATTAGAATGGAGGAGCAATGGAGAGTCAACTTCCCTCTTGTGGCCTGGGAAAGTCCTCAGGTTCCCCCACCCCAGGGCTTGCTTTAAATTGCTGATTCCTAGACTCCTCTCTATAGTGAAGAGATTGAACCAGAATGGAGAAGGAACAGGATGAAATCTCTTTTCATTGTTTTCTTCTTACAAGATCCTTAGGTAATACACTTGAAACTAAAGTTTAGTATCTATGGTAGTGTCCGATTGCTCATGCTGTGGTTTAGCTCTTCAACATGTAAGAGTCAAATGTGTAACCAGAAACATGGCTTTGTGTGAGTAAGTGAGGCCTAGGACCCTGAATTATGTATACAAAAAGGGTACAGATGAAAAGTGAAAATATTGGTCTGTGATTAGCATTATCGAGGGAGAATTACTGTAGTTTAAAGAAATAAATGTGTTTATTCTGTAAAAATAGAGACTGACAGGCCCAATCATTAATTTCCAAGTCAATTTGGGGAATCTGCATGCATGTGATTTTAAAAATGCCTTGTTGTTTTACTATTCTCAGAACAAGGGAAGTTGAGGACATGAATGCTATTCTTTTCCCTTTTGTTGAGCTACTTAAAAATATTAAGAAACCGTCTTAGTTTTCCTAGAGATTCCACCTAGCCTTTGTCCTCTAATGTTATAGAGCTTTTAAGGTAGTGATAAAGTGAATGGATTTCTATTTTTCTTATTCTTATTATATATGCATAAATTTCATAAATTCTTACCTTGTTTTATGGACTGAATACATTTTCCCATTGACTTGGGTATTGTATTCATGTTTTATTCTGTCATTTTTAAAAGTATGCATGTACTAACTGTGCCTATATGATCATCAACTCTCAAGGGGCTATGTCTGCATTAATTCCTATCACATATAAATGAGTTCTTAATAAATATTTTTGATGATGAGGATGACACTTTGTATACCTGGCTTAATGGGTCAAATTCACTTGCAATCTGATATTCATGGCCTTCAGCATAACATTATCATTCCTTAGCATGGTTATTTTCTCCTCCATAAAATCAAGCAGCTGATGCCATCCGACTCTGTGTTGAGATGATTCTATGTAATAATTATGTAAAGTACTTAGCCTGGGAGGTGCCCAATAACTATCACTCTTGTTTTTACTTGCTTATGTAATAGAATTGACTAAAATAATTCTTGGCCTTTCTCTGCCTTGTAAAAATTAGCAGTGGAGATTATTTGACTTGCTGTGGAAGTCAAAATACCCTTCTACTGTATTCAGTGTTTCTCCCAGTGGAACCCCTCCCAGAGGAGGCTTACACAGCCCTGCACTGTTCACCTTAGGCATCACCCAGGGACTAGCAGTGGCAAATGAAATGCAAGTGAAAGTGATGAGCCACTTCCTAGCAGATGATTCTGAGCCAGTGCATGACTCACAGTGTTCTTTCTTTCTTCCCTTTGCCTCAAGGACAGGCAATGCTTCATTCATGACTGCCCCATCAGCCTGAGTCCAGGGAGAATGCTCTCTGAACCTGGAGCAGAGATAAAGCTGACCCGCAGTGAACACAAGTCATGAATGAGAAATAAATACTTGTTGTTGGAAACCACAGAGATTTTGTGGTCGTTTTATGTCCCATAAATAATCCCCACAAGGAATTTTGTGAAGAATAAATAGCAAGGAATACTTGATCAGAGCCTCTTTGAAGTGCTACCTTACATCTTAAGACTTTCCCAGCCATTGAAGTAGGTCACAGGAGTCCCTTTAGCCTCTCAAGTCTTGTCTGGCTCTTAACTTGACACCCTGTCATAGCCAGCTCTGAGATATTATAAATTGTTTGAGGGAATATGCGCCCCTTTGTAATCTCCACACAGATGGTATATACCAAACAGCTTCTGCAAATATAACTGCTGAGTGTTGAGTAGATATATTTTGTATTGGAATGTAAAGCAAGCTGTGGTGGGTGGGTACACCACAGGTAAATGGACACAGCTGGATAGAGTGTGAGGTATGTGCCTGCCGGAACACAAAGGAGAAATTTGTACCTAATTTAGAGGCCCAGAGGTTGAGGGAAGACTGTTGTTCCTAGAGGCCAGGAGAAGTTATCCTGTATAATTCTATCAACAATGCCAGGTTCAGATGCTCTTTTAAGGGGGAAACATTTTTATAATTTTAGCATTTTCCAAATTATTCCCTCAGTGAGTCATAGTGTTTAACCTAAGCAATTTGGGCTATGGCAATAGAATTCTTCTGAGAATTTAAAGAAAATCTAAAGGGAGTCTGAGCCCACATTCTTATAAACAAGATGCCCCATTCTATTTTAATTAGAAATATCAGTTCGGTACAAAGAGGCTCATTAAGAAATATTTATCAGCTTGTTAAATGAGCTACTCTTGTTACTTCCAGAACAAGTGTCTTAAAAATGTTCAGAATTTCACCAACCATTCAGCACGAAGGATTAGGGCATTTTTTATCTGTTTCTTTTCCTAAAGCAACGGTTTTCTGTAGGCACCAATACATCTTAAATATTTCCCTGTATCATTAAGTGTGGGTGAATTTAGGAATACTCAGATATTTTTTATGTTAGATTTTGATGAGGAAGTACCTGGACAAATGCACATATTTCACAGGCACGTGACAGATACTGATGAATTCTCTCCTAACTGGATATATTATTGAAGGTTTGTCTTTTACTGTTTATTCATTTAGAAATGTAGATTAGATTTGGACTTTGTATCAGATGTGCTGTTTATTCACTTAGAAATGTAGATTAGATTCGGACTTTGTATCAGACTTTGTATCAGAACATTGTGTGTCACCATAGTAAAAGGACAGCTTTTTCTGGGGGCATATATTCAGCTTTTGTCATTTGTGTTAAAATCTCTTGAAAGTTCTTTTAGCTTTGAAGGTTTATTTTAAAGTCAAAACAGCAAAACAACTGTGAAACAAACAAATAATAAACCATATATTTTGCATTGAGCAGACCAGAAAAAATTGGGGTCCATATAGGTATTATTAATCTAAATTATTAAACTAAAGTCAGCTATACTGGTTTTTGGATATTGAAACCCCAAGCAAACAAAATACTAAAGTAGCAGCAGTATCAACAAAAGAAAAAAGTAAGTGTTTAAATAATATCCTAAGAGGGAGATTCTCAAATTGAGGACACATGTTTGGTCTGTGTTAGTCTCTCCTTTGAATTTGCTAGAAGTGACATTTTATAATATTACGAATTATCTTCTATAGCAAACTTTTTTTGTGTGAGATCAGCTATCCTATTTAGTAGATCTTAAATTCTCCTATAGATTACGATGTCAAACTTAAATTTATGTGCCAACAATTGCTAAAGGCTATCTGGATTGTAGTATTGAGAAGAACTCAGGGGCCATATTTATGCTCATCAGGAAAAAGTCCTGGCAAATGAATAATATTTACTATGTTTTGAGGGGGGATGGCTGTTCTATTTTGAGGAAGTCTCGTAAGTACCACAAATTTGCCATCTTTGTCTTAGAACATTTTGTAATTGGGGAATCATTTTGTAAAAGTAGATCTTTTGCTTCCTCATATTCTTCAGGAAAGATAACAAGGTGCTTTCTTCTTTGATTTATTACTACAGTCTTATTTAATATTGCTAAAATCTCATTTATTTTGCATCCCCATCTTGAGAAGATTCCAAATGGTGGTTTATTAGAGAGGCATATAAGACTATAACAAGAACTAAAGATATAGCTGAAAGAAATCTTGAAGAGAGACATACTATAACTTATTCCTTAACAACATTGCTCAGAATTTATGAATTTATGAATCCCATAGTGATGGGATTTGGGGAAAGTTTGAAATGAAAAGAGATTTTAAGTGATAATGTAAAGTTGAAAGAATTTTGAATTACATAAATTTACGAGAGAACTTACTCCTAAGTATTCTATGAAGATATTATATTTCTACCCCAACAATGCCAACATGCTTCATCACTAGGGGTTAGCAAAATGTGTAAGTAGATTTGTATCACGTTACTCTCAGGTCTCAGAAATCAGTTCTTCATGGAAGGATCCCAAGTACTAATATTTCTGTTGATACTTCATTCTTACTGTATGGTGTTTTGTTTTGCTACTTTATGATTCCCTTTAAAGTGATTACTTTAACTTTTCCTGAAGAGAGATTGACTTATGTTATCCTTCCATCAACACAACTCAATTACTATCCACTCTCTTAATTGCTGTATTTGAATAAGTCTTAAGATCTTCTGGCAAGCCAAGCTGGTATATTTGACCATCAAAAAATTTCAGAGTTGCTGGTGAAACTTTATAAAGTCAGAACTTTATAAAATGCTATATTCATCTTTAAATTTTCACCACGACATCATTTTTCTTACCTGTGTAACAGTAGCTTTCTCAGTTGTAAGCAATTTCATAAGGATACCATGAGTAGTGTGTATTTTTAAAAACACTACCTAAATCCTACTAGTGCTACTATTACTGCTGCCGCCACTGCTGCTGTTCTTTGTAGTACTCTCTCTATACTCTTGTCATGGTGAAAAAGGGCTTTAGGAATACTTTAAAAGAAAAACAATGCAGGGAATTTAGCCACGTTTCTAAATATGTCAGTGTTGTTTTCTTTCAAAGAAGGGCTAAAAATATCTACTGCACATTAGTCCATTTGAATTTTTAAAAATTCCTACTTATGTATATTCTATGAAAGTACTGAACATCCATAAATAGTATGCAGGATTTATTTGTCAGCTGAATAGGTATCTTTTAACAGCATCACAAGTGTGTGACCAAATCCCAACTAGCTGTTTTTGTTTGATCAAAATGTAGAGAAAAAATGATAATTCATTATGTTCCTACTTGTTGTGTTCAGCCTTCCCTGTGCATGGTTTCTCTGTATAACACTTGGTGGAATTACAATGCTTTTGCTGTTGCCTCTAAATATCACTACACCTTAGAGAATCTGCAGAGTTATGTAACACTGTGATTAAACAGAATCACACCCCTTTCATAGCACAGACTTTGAGTTTTGCTGATGTAGAAGATGCAGAATCCCAAGATATCCAGCTGTCTTACCTAAAGTTTATAGGAAGGAAGAAAGATGAATTGGCTGAAGGGAAATTAAGAAAAACCCCTCTTGAAGCACGAATGAGCAAGAATGGACGAAAATAAATCAGGCTTCCTTAGCTTCACTTACAGCCTTTTAAACCAACAATATTTTCTTTCATTCTTTGCTTACTGCCATGAGGGAATTCAGAACTTGAATGCAAATTGATTATTAAAAAGATAGACTTAATTTGGAAATGAGTAAGGTAATTAACAAAGAAAGAGAATATTTCTAATCCCTGAGATTTTCAGAGTGAAGGAAACCAGATTTGTAGATCATATGGTTATAGATCATATGGTACCTCAGTAAAAAAATATACAGCAGAAAAATTATTCTTTGTTTCAGGGATAAAAATGTGATGTCTTTTGTAGTTGACACCTCTGTCACACTCGGGTTACCGAAGCAAATACCCCTTTCTTCATTAACAAAGAAAAAAGAGTTCGCATCAGAGCTTGGCTATTTAAGCAAGGCCTCAGGTATCACTTACACAGGTCAATTACAATTTCCAATAATTAAAAACAAGAAGGAAAATGTTCATAGTTCATGACACTGTCTAATTTGGTGATTTTCACACATTTCAAAACTGAGACTTGAGGCTGAGTGCAAAGAGTATGCAGGCCTGGCTGACACATCCAGAGTTCCTGTGAATGTTGCTGGAGAAGTCACTAACCTTCATCCCAGAGCTGACACCCCACTTCCGGAGAGCAAACTCGCCTTCTATGTGTATCTCAGAAAACTCACCTGTCATGATTATGTCTGTGTTATTCAATACTGGCCTTATTTCACACCAGATGGTCAAAGGGTATTTAATGAATAATGGTTTGCCACTATTATTTAATTCCATCTTCAATTTCTACTTCTACTTCCTAAGCTCAGATTTACTTTCATTTTTTTCTGCTAATTTTGTAGGTTATTGGATGCCCTAATAAGGCAGGCAGTGACAGGTCTGCTCCCAGTTAAGTTGAACTCTTCAAAAATATTCTTCAAGTACATAGAACTGCTGCAACTCAATGTTCACATCCAACAGGAATGGACTTATGGGGAAATGCCATCAACCAATGTTTCTATTTAAAGTTGATCTTCATTATTTATTTTATTTTTTCCTGTGTGTGTGTGTGTGTGTGTGTGTGTGTATCTATTTTCTCATGTATGTATTTTATTGCTCACTAAGCAATCAATTCAGTCAGCCCTTCCTTGTAACCAGCACCATGGAGATAGGAGAAGGGATCATTATGTCTGAATGAGATCAACAGGACAGGTTACCAAAGCTTGGTTAAGAAAACATCCTGTGGGGGCGCCAGGGTGGCTCAGTGGGTTAAGCCGCTGCCTCCGGCTCAGGTCATGATCCCAGGGTCCTGGGATCGAGCCCCGCATTGGGCTCTCTGCTCAGCAGGGAGCCTGCTTCCTCCTCTCTCTCTGCCTGTCTCTCTGCCTGCTTGTGATCTCTGTCAAATAAAATCTAAAAAAAAAAAAAAAGAAAAGAAAACATCCTGTGATGTTTTGGGTTTTTTGTTTTGTTTTGTTTGTGGTGTGTGTGTTTTCTTTTTGTTTTTCTCATTCATTTGTAAGAAGTGTTCTTGTTACGTACTTTTCATCCTTCAGCCTGGCCCTGCTATTCTGGTAAGATCAGTTGAACTCTCATGTAATATATTTCTTTGTTCGTGTTGTCATTTTGTACTTTCTGTCACTGGTGATCTGTGATACCTGTTAGTTATCTTGGAAGTATGAGTTCACCCATGGGAATCAATTTTCTATCATGTGCTTCCCATGCTTATGTGAAACCTCCCACAAATGCACTTAACTTTAAATTTTTATTCCTATAATCAGAAAAGTTGTGGTTTTCTTGTATTTATGCCTTAAGTAAAATACAAGACTGCAAACTAAGATTTAAGTGACATTGGGAGACGGAGAAGAGAAGTGAGTTAGGGGAAATTGGAGGGGGAGATGAACCATGAGAGACTGTGAACTCTGAGAAACAAGGTGGGAGGGATGGGGGAGCCTGGTGGTGGGTATTGTGGAGGGCACCTATTGCATGGAGCACTGGGTATAGTGCATAAACAATGAACCTTGGAACACTGAAAAAATAAAAATAAATGATTCCTGTGTTCTAGGCAGTGTCATTTACCATATCTGATATATGTAACCAACTAAAGATGTATGTTTACATATTTTAATGCGTCATTTTATTGTACCATTGAATAACTCACAAAACTGAAACTCAGAAAGGGAAACTCATTTTCCAAAGTCACACATGAGTACTTCTTGAGTACAGTTCTGATGCCACGGCCTGCACAGCCTGGCTTTGTAGTACTCCTTCCTTCACCGGACAGCTAACACTTGAGGACTTAGCACATGTCAAGCTCCGTCTTAAGAGCTACATCATTTCAGGGTGCTTGCTTGGTGGTTCAGTCGTTTGAGCTTCCATCAGAGTCTTGATTTCTCAGGTCTTGATCTCAGGGTGCTGGGAAGGAGCTCATCAGGGAGTCTGCTTGAGATGCTCTCCTTCCTCTTCCCCTTCCTCTCACCCTTGCGCTTGCTCTCTCTCTCCCTCAAATAAATAAATAAATCTTTAAAAAAATAAAAAAGATTTACTTTATTTCATTTAGTCTTCACAGCTGTGTGAGCATGTACTTCCCTTCCTCTACATTTATAACAGGGCAAAGCTCAAACCAACTTCTTGTTTTAAGAGTTTCATGCAAACTGACTAGCAAGAAGCACTGTAAGATTCAAACTTGGGCCCACATGAAGCCACAGCCCAAGTTCTTTCTCACTGTGCAGGGGACTCCCCATTAGTTGCCAGGAAATGAGAAATTTTTCATGGATTTGGGATTCTAGGCCATGGTTCTCAGCCCTGACCTCACCCTAGAATCATCTGAAGTATGGGCTCCACCTCAGACCAGTTAAATTAGAATCTTGTAAGGGAGGGGCTGAGTATATTTTCAGAGGTCAGCAGGTGACTATACAAATGTGCAACCAGCCTGAGAACCGTTGTTTTGGTTGTATTTCAGTCCTGTCTCCTTTTCTTCCTCCTTTGCCATCAGTTGATGAGCTCTGTCTGCAGGCCCAGGCTTGTTCTGGTTCCAGTGCCAACCTCAACACAGGCCAGGGCCTTCACCTTAGTGTCCAACAGGGTGACGTAGGTTCATTTACAGGTGAGTTAGTAAGTGATACAAAAATCTGGTTTGTTTTTTACTGGTGCATGAGAAATTGGCTCTTGGAAGCTTTCTGGTATCAAATGTAGCTGAAATTTGGAGTCCATGTGGGCTCATCTCTTCATTTCACTTCTAGAGTGGGACATTCTTAGGATTATTAATGCCCTCGCTCAGTAAAAGAGATAGTCCCAGTAGCTGAAATCCAAGTCTAAAAATGCAGACTCTTGGGCTCTCATTGGCCTCACTAGAGTTCTGTGTCCATTTCTGCAGCATCCTCTGTAGATAAGGTATTCTCTGCATGAAATCTGGCTTATCCTCGGCCACCAGCTCTACTTCTGCAGCCAGGAGGGAGAATCAGTTTTAAACTCAGCAAGGAGCTGGGGGTAGGGAGGAGTGGTTCTAACTAAACAGAATAAAACATAGATTCACAGATGATTGCCTTAAGAAAGGAAAAGAATCCCTTCAAGCCTATCTTCAATGTACAAATTTTATTTACCTAAAGTGTATAAAAATATACCCAGTACCTCCCTCCCTCAAGAGACTGTGCTTGAGCCGGCAGTGTTCACCCATCCTGGAATGGTACCATTTCCTTTTGTTTCTTTCCCATTACCCATCTTTTTTCTGGGACTGGCCCTCAACAATAAAATCCAGCTCACTTGGCTAGAAACTTAGTTCTTTGTTTAAATTTTGTTAGCTCTTTATTAGGAAAAACAAAGAAAAGAAAAAAATTGTATTGAATTATCTTTTGAAGATAATCTGTGACAAACAGAATTACCAAACCAAGTCACTCTGGCCCACTCTACCTATCAGATTTAGAAACCAATTTCTCATTAAGATTTTGGTTGAGTCCTTCCTGCTTTCTGGGCCTCAAATTACTTATCTGAATAATAACAAAATGATGCTCTATGATTCTAAAGTCTCTTCCAGCTATGATGTTCTATAAATTTATCTGGACATTATTCTACTTATTCTATTTTTTTCTTGAATAATTAAAGCATATCTAATGAAATTTAAATGACAAGGAGTTTTCAACTTTGTCCTCATGAAATTATTATTATTATTTTTTAAAGATTTTTTATTCATATGTCAGAGAGAGCGCAGAAGCAGGGAGAGTGGCCGATAGAGGGAGAAGCACACTTCCTGCTGAGCAAGAACCTGATGCAGAATTGGATCCCAGGACCCTGGGATCATGACTTGAGCCTAAGACAGACCTAACTAACTGAGCCACTCAGGCGTCCCTGTCCTCATGAAATTATTGGTTGTGTCACGGTTATTTCTAGAAATTTCCTGTTTTGTGATAAATTCTGTGGTTATTGTAGAGATCATGTTATTTGAGAAAACATGATGCCATCTTGCTTTAACTACTAATAATATTTATCAAGCAGTTACCATATGCCAGGCCCTATTGTAAGTACTTTAAATCTTTTAATTTACTTAATCTTCATGACAGACCTAAGAGCCAGGCACTATTGCCAACACCATTTTATAAATGAGAGGAATGAACTTCAGAGACATCAAGAAACTTGCTAAAGATTACAGAACAAATAAGTAATAGAGAACTATATTGTCTGGCCTCTCACATTTAATACATTTATTGACAATTAAAATTAACAAAAATAGTTTTAACAAAAGCACTAAATTAAAATATTTATCAAACTTTTAGAACCCAAATAATACCTATTTTTACCAATTATGACCTAAATTGTAATCTAGAAGATGCCAATTATGAAATCTAGTGTAACAAAGAAGAGTATGCAGAAATTTATGATATCACATATGTAATTTATTTCCTGGGGAAAAAATTTCATAATATTGGCTCTCTCACCCCAAATCATATAGTTTTACTGATAAAATTAGGTCTTTTATGTAGTACATATATAAATGCACATATATAGTATATATTCATATATACTAATCTAATTTTATCACTAAAACTATATATTTGTATATATGAGTATATTTATGCTATATGATAGCATACGGATATAATAGTAATTCTGGTACAAGATGGGCATATATATGTATTATTTACATATATGCCATATATGTATATATTATATATATATATTATATATGTGTGTTATATATGTATATGTACTTATATATAATACATATACGTGGAACATCTTGTATCAAAATATACCTAATAAATCTAAGTGATATGTATGTTTAGTAAAGGCTATATTTTTCCCTCTTGGTTTTTGACTTGATTTCCAAACTACCCCTTCTTTTTTCTTTACTTCTTACTTAAAGAATAAGGTATGGAAATATTTCAGTTACTATCACGTTATGATTTTGTTTTTTTTTTTCCTTTTTGATTTATGTATTTGTTTTCTTTTAGTTGTCCTAAGGCACTAAAAATTAATAGAACTGTGTACCAGTAAATTTCTTAGAAAACTGTTTTCTCAGTCTTCTTTTTTAAAGACTACTGTGTGACAAACTTGTCTGATTCTAATTATTGCCTGGAGAGCCCCAATCCAAATCTTCTGCTTTGACTTTTTAGGGGAGAGGCCTAGTAATTGTTCTTTTTGACAAGTATCACAGATGAATCTTAATATCAAGATCTTAAGAACATGAATGTCTGGGAAGCACTGTTTGTGAGACTTGGAATGATTTTTATTTTATTGAATAGAACACAAGGTCTGACAGAAACCTTGTTTCTGAGGCTATTGGATAAAATTTTAAATTACACAATAAAATCCATATAAAAATCCTATAAGATAAATTTTTATACTAGCAAATATCTATTTTTGAACTCTGTGAGTAGATATGTATTTGGGGGCACTGAATCTACTAAAAAAAATCAACTTGAAAATCAAGTAAACAGTAAACTTGAATTTCCCAGAATGCACTCGCTCCTTTTTGATAACTTGAATTTTATTGGCATTAATTCTCATGGTAAGGAATAGTGTCATATCTATGTTTTTCTCTAATGATTTACATGAAAATGACTAGAACTATATTTATTTACCTACTTTTTTAGTTTTTCTAATATTAAATATGAAAATATACATTCACTTTCATTAAACTTGTTAGAAAACAATTTGGAGCATCTTTGTATATTTTAACAACACAAATTATTTTGTTATTGATGTGATTCTCTAAAACTGTAAATTTTGTCACTTTTGCCACAAAGTTACAAGTCTGTCACATTTCTCAGTGATTGACAGAGAGCCCTTGATTTAGGCCAGCTGTTGGAGTGCTGTGCACTTACTGCTAAAGCTTTCTGGAGGCCTTGGCTATCACATTTTCATCGAATGTGAATTCCTTTTTGTACGTGTACATATTGTACAGAGAACAGAAGAGCTCACAGCAGCCCCTAAACGGCATCTGTTCTTTATAGTGAGATGAAGAAGCTGCAGAAGGTTTGTAGAAACTTGCTGAAGCTTGTTGTCACTTAGCAGGAAGTGTTTAGAAGTTTGCGAAGAACAGAATTACAATTTGTCAAATGTTGCAGACTTCACAGTGAGCACACAATGTTTGATTTCACCGTTGCTCTAAATAGGATTGCATTTTATATATTTCAAAATGACCAACTTTCTTTTTTTGGTAAAATACTAAAAATTCTAGCACAGGAATTCACAGGCATTCAGGTGAGACACATTCTTCTTTAACTTTACCCTTTTTTTGGAGCGGTGGGTGTTGGAGGTGGTAGGAGGTGTTGAGGGTGAGGCGGTGTTGGGGGAGTGGGGGCAATATTGTAGAAGTCACAGTCACAGCACCTGGCACCTGCCTTGCTGATTGAGATAAAGAAAGTTTGTGTGTGTGTGTGTGTGTGTGTTGTTTATAAACTTTACTTTCAGTCTTAGAAGAGATTCTCGAAGAAGCCAGTGAAGTGCTGAAGTGAATGCTTTATCATGTGAAACCTGCACTTCAGGAGCCCTTTCTTTAAAGTTCACGCCTCCTCAGAATTCTTCCTTTGTTGGTTCTATAGGCTGAACCACTAAGGTCAGCAAAGACTCCATTGAATTCCGAAAGTTCACCATTTTTATTATGGTAGCACTTCCTTTTCTCTCTTTGTCCATGTGTGATTTCTAACTTCCTCATCTTTTTTTTCCTTCAGTCTATCCACCATGCATTTTTATCTTCAGGGCAGCGGGGCGGCGGGGTGGAGGGTGGGGGATGGGGAGGAGCGCTCTCTTTCTCTCTCTCTCTCTCTCTCTCTCTTTTTTTTTTTTTTTTTTTAATGATTTGATTGCTTTGGTTTGGGTAGAAGAAAAGATTGTGTTGCTTTGGTTAAAGAAGAGTTTGATGGGTGTTTGGAGTTTGCCAGAAATAAGTTACTACAACAACACCCTTTAACTCAACCAAAGTAGTTGAAAAGTAATTTACAAGAAAACTAGGTTACAGGCAACTTTTTCCGTGATTTTAAAAAGCCAGGTGCTATAACGAGTTGTTTAAGTCCTGAAATCTTTTTTTACTTTTCAGGCTAAGAGTACATATACACGGAATGTAACAGCAACATTTGGAAAGTCACCTGCCGACTAAATAGGCCTCTGCAGTTTGGAAGGATTCCTCATCTTTAATTTTTTTTCTCTTGGTACACATTGTCTCTTTTAAGAGAACTTGGATGATCTAATATGTTCTGAGTTTTCTCCTTAACTTAAATTTTATGATTTCCTATTCAGAATAACTGAGGCTTCTTCTGAGGTGAGGAAATAATATATATATATATATATATATATTTATTGTCCTCAGATCTTTTCTGAAATATTGTCTCATGTTTTAGCTGTTCTTATTCTTGGATTAACTCTCAAATACCTGTCTGAAAATCCATGCCAACAGGGTTAGGAATGGAGTTTGAGCAAACAGAATAGAGTGTGCTAGAATGTGCTGGGGCTGGTCCTTGCAACAGCCTCCCACTGCCTTCAGTCCATTTTCCACACCGCAGGTCTGAAATGGCGCTGGGCTCCTGTGAGAGTTTGGAAATAACTTGAGGGCTTTCTCCTTCATCTCCTTTACTTACTGTGTGAAGAGACATTCTTTCTAACAGGGTTTCTAACATGCAATGTTAGAAAGTGTCTCCCCCTTTTATTCCCCCCAAAAGGGAGAAGGGACCCTTTCTAATAATTTTTAAGAAGAATCTTAATTTCACAACTTTTCTGAAAAATTAATCCTTTTGGGGTTAAACGGGGCCCGCTCTGTTGTTTACCTAGGGAAAAGAAGGAAAGGATCATTTCTATAGGTCTCTGCATACTTGTTCTAGAGTGGGTATAAATGACCATTTGATGTGTTATTTCAAAGGAACTTTATAAGCACCCCAAGAACTGATGAAGAAACTCATTAATTCCTTAGGAACATTACCTCCCTTAATGAAAGGAAAACAGTCTATTGGCTCTTTAATAGTAATCAAGTGAAATGCAGATACTTCTAGGCTTTTATTTTCAATCACCACTTATAGGGAGGCCTCAGTTTCTACCGTTAAGTCTAACCAGAAACTATTATAGAGCAGTTTAATTGTAACGTGTATCTGCTTTTCCTATAAAGATTTCATTCTAACTTGGGGGATTACTTTATCAAATAATTCCAAAATTTTGCCAGCAGTCTATCATAAAAATAAGCTTTTTAACTGCCCACTTTATGTCACTAAGTAAGGAATTGGGAAAAGCACACAACTGTTATTTGTACCACACATTGTAAGAATACATTGTCCAGTAGATGTACATAATTTCAAGAACTTAGATAATAAAAAAGTAAAATAATTTGAAAGTGATGTATTCTGAATATTTATTACCTTTGCTTATAATATAACTCATTATGTTTCTATCATTTAATTTTTAATAATGGTCATCTAAAATTGCCTGCAAAATTTCTGACACTTCAACAGCTGTCCTCACAAGCTTGTACAAACCAAATCTAGCACAGCACTCCTAGTCTTTTTTTCAACTTGAAGCATTCCTTTTATGATGAGATCCTTGTATCTATGGATGGCCTTGCTCAACACATAAACCTCCAGTGTCTTCCACATATCCATTTGAAATGTCAAAAATCCCATGGAATTTATTATACTTCCATGACAACTAATGATGTGTCAAATGTAAGATCAGATTCACCGTTTCCACCTGTCCTCATTCCCCTGCCCACCCAATACTAGTTCTCTTTTCCATTCTTTCCCACATATGTTAAATAACACCATCTTTCTTTCCATTCCAATATTCTCAGCTTGGCAAAATGTAATGATATTAAGCTGCAATTTGCTTTCCTTATTTTCTCCCAAAACTGAAACCTGGCAGTCACTTGGAAAGAAATGCCAGTCTTGTTAAAACTTTGAGGAATTATGTATATCTGTATATAACTTGTCCTTAACCTTCAATATACCAGAAAAAAAGAGTCTTTGTAATTTACCATTTGTGTCCAATTGCCTGTTTTTGTTTATTTATTATGTCACTTTATGAAAAGTAGAAGAAAAGTAGAAAACAACTTTATTAGAAATTTTAGTAAGAATTTAAATAAAAGAAACCTCTTTGAGTCAAGTAAATTTTGGCATTCAAACAGCAAAACTGATGAAAGCTGACTATCAAATGCCTTCTTATCTAAATAGATAATACAGACTTTTTGTTGCAAGTGTTACATGATGAAGTCCTTTCTGTTGAGCGAGAAGACCATATTTCCTTTTTTCTTGAGAAATCTATTGTTCATTGAGCCTCATTTAAAGTCTCATATTCCAAGATCTCTGAGTTCTTTCCTTTGGACTGCCATTGCATGTTCTGTAGACCTCACCCCTTTTACAACTGGACCTTATAAATGTCCCCACTTCATGACCAAGATGTAGGGAAAGTGGGGAGAGCCAGGGTAACTCACCTTGCCACTAACTCAACTGCTTTATCCTAGGAGTAGCTTATATTTTCTTGTAGTGAATTTTGCCATCTGGTATCAATCCCCCCATGAATACTGAGAGATCTAGGTCTTTCTAGACTCATCTTGAATTCTTGGTTTCTTATGATATGGTGAAATGAATTTCAAGTTAAATCTTGCCTGCCTAACACCTAGGGAAAGGCAACAAGCTTTTTAAGGTAATAGAATGTTATGACTGGATGCTCATTATGAATCGACAAGGACATTTAGCTCTGGTGCCTTAACAGATCTTTGGTATCTAAGTGGTGAGACTAAAACACTCCTCCAACTCTATTTGTAATATCTCAAGTACAAACTAATCCATATGGGTCTATCTTGTCTTTCCAATTACATTTTGAGTTATTGAAGGAAAATTAAAGAACTTTGCCTTCTCTCTCTAAAACATTCCACAGTGATAAGCATTCATTCAGTTTGAACTGATTTGAAACTGCAAATTTATTGGAATATTTGAGATAACTTATTTAAACTAAAAAATGTGTAAGCAAAAACAAATACATTTTCCCCATGAGGGAAAGTGAAGACTAAAAACATTTCACATTTGCCAACATATAAACATTATATTGCATTTTATTATTTGATTTCTTCTTCTTAAATGATTGTCTAAAGCTTACTCTTCTAAATTTCTGCCTTTCAGCTGAATGGCAACGATATATTTACCTAAAAAAACCATCATTACCAATTATTCTGCCCACTCCAGGTATTGCTGTCTTCTGTAAGATAGTCTGTGTATAGGCAGTTGCTTTGGAGTTCTCTACCCGCTATTAAGATGGTTCCATAACTTATTTTGAACCTTGTATATTAGGGTGGAGGAAATTCCAAGTTATTGCAAAAAAGGTTTTCAACTTTCAGGCAGATCTATGCCCTGGGTTTTGAAAAAAATACATTGAAAGGAAAATGAGAAATGCTGTCTGGGCTTGAGTCATATCAACATAAATATAAATATGAGCACAAATTTATTTATTTATTTATTTATTTTAATCTCTACCCCAACACAGGCAATTTTGTTTGCGGCCAGGGCAAACCATTGTAAAGTTGTGGGACACCTTTGCTGGGCCATGAACAAAATCTGCACATGACATTTATTTCGGGGAAGCCAAGAGTTTTAGAAGGAATTGAGAGCCAAGACTGGACAAGCCAGCATGCTGAGAAGTTCTGTAATTCGTGGCTCATTTGCTTTCAAGCATATGCATGTTGACGTTTCTTTAGAACTTCAGAGAAAAACTTACTCATGCTTTCCATGCAAGTAACGAGAGGTTCAGACAAAGAGTCTTATGATCTGTACAGGCACAAGATGCACAGCGTTTTGAATATCCCAAGATAGCTTATGCACTTTTTTTTTTTTTTTTTTCTTCACAGTAGGAGGAGAACTGGAAGTTCTGAATCAGGAGTGTAAATGCATTGCAGTGTAACAAAAATTTGAGAACTAGTAAAGGAAATACAGATTAATTACCTAGGATTCTATTGTCACATCCCCTCAAGTTACTGTTAACCATAGCACTGCAGGTAGTTTATTTCAGGTATAAGTACCTGCTGGTTAGAAAACGAAAAGATATACAAACCATCTCAAAATGTTACTTGAGTAGTATAATGAGGTCCTATTTTTATTGAATTATTCCCAAACCTGGATCAAATGTATACAAACACGACTAATTATTTAGTAGTAGTGTAAGCCTCCTCATTCTGCAATTCTGGAAATAACAGTCAAAATGGATTGATCTTTTATTTATTCATTTATTCAACAAGCAAGTATCAAATGTTTGCTGTACAATTCAATGTTCTAATAGCAACACTGGATGCTTTTGCATGATGGTCCTGCCAAAGAGGAGAGATTATGCGTGTGGGTTAATGTCAGACTTAAATGCCTTACTGACCCTCCTGCGGCAATAGCTAGTGACTCCAAACTCCTAGTTATATTCTTTTTCATTCTGTCGCATAGCTTACGTTTTTGGGTTAGAACATGTAAATTGTATTATATATTATTTGAAATGATGTCCTTTGCTAGAATAGAACATCTTTCAAGGGGCACTAACTTAACCTTACTATGCATTCCTGAATCGAACTACTTTTTATTATAAATACCTCTTGAAGAATATTCTTGAAATTCTATTTTTCGATACCACCAAGTAAACAATGGTCTGGTGGCATTATATGCTGTCTACCATAATGAATTCCAAGACAAAAGGAAAATATGTCTTTTTGTTGTTTGCACTGTGTAAATATAGTTTCATTGAAATTGTATGTGGCTTACATATATTCTGGAATGTTTGTCAATGTAAGTATCTTTCATATGAAAGAGATCAAGCTGGTGAAATGCATTTTAACTTACAAAACCATGTGCATCAGTTTGTATCTTCTATTGAAACACTATCTAATCTTTATTATTTTAGGTATAGATTCTATTTTTTAAAACTTCAGAAAGAACAGTTTCAACATATTTTCCCATGGAAATGGTTCTCATAAAATAAAGTTGAAATGGCAATTTTCCTGTTTAGTATAACCCTAGAGTTGGGCAAGTAAGGCCCTGGCCTTGTGTTTTAGAATGCCCCACTGATTATAAATGCGCGCACACACACACACACACACACACACACACACAATTTATTAAGGAAATAGGCACCTTGGACACTTGGGATTGGGCACGTAATGCTGGCACAAATATCCGTTAACATTTACTCTCATGATGAGAATGCTTTTCAACATTCTCCCACCCTTTTTTAGATAAAAGGTAACTGAATGATATAAAGGATCAAGCATGGTATCACTGCCCAAGAGTTAGAATGTGAAAGGTGCTATGACTGGGTGCTACCTAGCTAAGAAAAAAATTCTTACATAACAATGTATCGTTTACCGTTTGTATCTAGCATCTATTTTCTTGGTTCTCTTTGTATTTCATTGTGTAATTTTGAATTCACAAATGTGGACAACTTTACAATATTGAATAACTATTTACAAAGATAGGAGAGTAAATATTGCACATCTTTTAGAGGCTTTAGGTTAATTTATGGAATGTGGGTCTTATTAATACTCTTGCCTCAAACCCCACAAATATTAGGGGCATGCCTACTTCTATTTAGAATTTAACTCGCCAAGAAAGGACAATGTCTAAACCATGCCAAATACGTGGAAGATAACAATTTCAGTTAGAAACCTTAGACTGGTACTCACGATACTCCATGATATGATCCTGGGTATCTTCCCAGAACAGACTCTTAGACAAGGATTTGTGTGCATGGAATATATCAAGACAGAGCTTCCAGGAAAATCCAATAAGGGAGAGAGGGGAGCAAGACAGAGATGGGGAAGAATCAAAGTGAGAGTATATAAATAATGTCAGACAGGCAAAGCTTCAACTTGATTCTTCCTTAGGGGAGCTCCAGAGTATAAATTACACAGGACCATTGGTGCTACTGTCAGCAAAGGATCTGGGTTCTCCATACTCTGGCACCGATCAGTCCTGCGGGGAGAGGGGCAAGAGGGAGGGGAGGTCAGGGAAGGAATGACAGTATAAATTCCCAGAAACTTCTCCTTCTTTAGCTTTGCTGGTAAAGCAGCTCCAGTAATTTGAGGTCAGTTCTGCAAAGGTAAACATGGTAGATGTTCGTAGATGATCAGCAGCCGCTGCTGTATCCCTGTTATTTTCCCTTATGCCATCGTGGGAAAGGTTGATTCCCTTCTCTCTCCTAGAGATTTGGCTACACAGGGACACACTAAATGCTCTACGAAGACCACTCTAGGATTTTTAAGACTTATTTCTTATTTACACAACAAACCATGTCCTCTTACTTTTCTGACAATTTATGCTAGCCCTTTTGTCTGGAATATAATTTTCTCATTAGAAGATGTACTCTAGAACGCTTTATTAAAGTCTGTCTTATAACACATATCACAAACCACAGAGGTTTCTGCATTTTTTTTCTTAGTTATCCATGCATCACTTCCTTGCTTTCCTACTTCCCCATGTCACCCACAAAAGTGAGATAGTATATAGCATTCTAAATACAATGTTTAGAATCACTGCAAGGAATGGCTAGACTTGGGAAACTAATTATTGTGTATTAAATTATATTAAATTGATTTAATTAAACATTGATTAAAATGTTATACTGATTACCCACCCCCCATTTTTCACCTGGATGTCTGGGAAAGGAAATTTTGAATTTAATATCTACACTCAATGTTTCCCAAGCCAAGAAAAAAATATACTCAAACACAGTTGAGCTTCTTTAGTAGGTAAGGTGCTAAACCGAAGTGGTAATCTAATTCTGAAGAAGTTATCAACAGCGAACACTGGAAAATGGTGCCAAAGAGTAAAGTATATAGACAGATTTTTCACTAGCTTTAAAAACTATCTATAGTGTATGTTGAGGTAAGAATGACTTAAGTAAATATTAGCCTTTAGATAGCACTGTTAAAAAAATCTGAAATGCTTTGACTTACTTTCAACAGAAAAAAAATCATATATAATTTGATGATCAAAGTTCATAAAAGGCAGAGCTTTTACATGCCTAATTCAATGATAAAACTCAAATATATATAAATATAGTTTTCAGGGATTAATATTGAACCAAATTGCTAAGGGGGAATATTCTACCTTCTATTTTTATTCTCAGTTTATTGATGTAAACTTCACTAGGACCCGAGGTTTTTACTAAAGACTGCAGGCCTTGCAATCTGCAGGGATTTGCCTGAGAAATGGACCAAGAAGTCAACAGTGGCCCGAAGAGATGGAGTATGCCAAGGCCTGCGGGGTGTACTAACCCGATGTGCTGGTGAGAAGCCAGCCACTCCTCAGCCCAGCAACTGCAGCTGTTGACTTAGTTCACCTCCTCTCTAAGGACCTCATCTGCTCCCGTGCCTTCTCTGTCACTTAGGTTCATGCCCCCCAAATCTAAATCCCCCACTCAGAGGCAAAAGTACTATGTCATTAGTTGTCAAAGTTTTCTGCCTTGGGTCTCTCAAATTCAAAATATCCCCAGCCGGACACATTAACTTGACTGAGTACTGTTTCTAATTAGCTCTTCTGGTTAACTTTCTCCTTATAAACCTTTTTTTTAAAGGTTCTGATTCATTTCTTTCTCAAATCCCACATCCAGTTTGTTTCATATTCTCTCCTTTACTTTTGAATCTTATCTTTCTCTTTATATACATAACTCTTCTAGTCCTTATCTACTATGAAATATTATAGAAATCCTTTTAACTGGCCTCTCGACCCAGTGTCTCTCTCCTCAAATTGATTTCTTTTTCAGTACTCTCAAGGTTATTTTCTCAATACCAAGATGAGTTTGCTTAAAACAAACAAAGCTGTCGAATACACAGCAAACACCTTGGATAGCTTCTCCCTGACTTACATTTTCCAAATATTTCCAAGTATTCCAGATACTTTCATACCTTCACGCTCTTACCACTACTTAAAATGATTTTCCACATCTCCTACTCTATCTGGTGAAACCACACTTATTTTTTAAGATGCTGGTAAAAAATCTTATTTTTTACATGATAACTTTCCCGATCAATCCAACATCTCTGATTCTAAATCATTTTGCTTATACCTTTAAGTAGTATTTGATTTATGTTAAAGTAACTTGTATACCTATCTTGATCTTACTCATCTTTGTATCATTAGAGCTCAGTACATGCTCAAGAAATTTTTATTGAACTAAATCATTCAACTTAAATCAGGAAGAATGGGATTAAGTAGAATATTCTCGCCGAATTTTTCAGTTTTAGAAAGAGGTGACTGAATGGTGAAATTAGTTATCCCTTTAAAGTAAGGGATAACTCACATGATACATTCACCTAAAGCCACAGGGTCTATTTCTCTGTTCCTACTGAGGTCAAGTGAAACTCACACTTTAGATTTGTCTCAGTTAATTTCCACAAGCATTCATTTAGTGATTAAAATTTACTTTGATTCTACTCTCCATAAAATAAAAGTAACAAGTCTATAAAGGTACACTCCCAAAGACATTTGCTAGGGTCCTCATTAGAGATTTGTTATTTGTAGGAGAAAAAGAAATTTCTATGGGTGCTTCGGTAGAACAGCCCGCATCTAAAATACCTCGTGTTTGTAGGCATAATTTTACACACAATTCAGGAAAAAAGGAAAAAAAAAAAAGCAAGTACCCAATCAAACATATATAAAAACAATAGCAACAATAGCTACAAAATAATGCCTCCCCCATACATACTGCTCTTTTTCTGAATCACCCAAATATCAGAAGAAAAAGTAACATATTTTCACTAATATCTCAGATGCAGTCAGATCCTTCTACATCCCTCTCAGCTGTGAGTACCCGCTCTTCAGATGAAATAGTAGGGTCAAGCCTTTTGCTGTGTTTAAAAGACTGACACCATTCTCTGCAGCAGATTTCGAACACAATGTAAAATCTCTCTACAGCGTGACAATTGACATTTTTCAGCACAGAAGAAGCCATTACCATCTGTCATGTGACTGCTCCGAGGATAATGAGAAACCTCGGACATGTGGGTTGGAAAGAAATGACTTTATTCCAAGTAAAATAAATCTAAATAATACAAATGCAGTGGGAGTGTTGCTAAATATTTCTGGAGACTCTTGAGGCGCTTTGGGAGAAAATGAAGCATGTTAGTAATAATTTTTGCTTCTTTTTCTCTTAACTCTGCCAATTTAAAAATATCATACAGGCAGGACCTGTGTTTTAAACTCTACCTGTACTTCCAGAAGGGTGTCCTCAGGGCTTTGCCTGCAGGGAGGTCACCGAGAGTCAATGCAAATCAAGCCACTTGCGTCCCTGGCAGCAGCTTACCTCCAGGACCCTTGCGGCACAGACAGATTTTAGAACAGCAGAAGCACTACCAATGTGGTGAAACAAAACAAAATAAGGTTGTTTATGATCCTTTTTAAAAGGAGGGCAAGATTTTTTGCTAAGTCGTGCACCCTCTGCTTCTGCCCTGACAAATGTGATCGTGAAACTAGTAGGCTGTGTGTCTATGTGGGGTTCATCGCAGGGACTTGCACTGGGTTGAGTTAAAGGAAGAACTCAAATACGGAGTCTTCACTCTGAAGGTCTGCCTTCTGTCAGACCTTTTAATGTAATCTTAACATCCATTCTGTTTAATAATCCTTTGTCCAATAGACATAAATAAAGCATAAATATGTGTCTGCCTGCAATGAATTAGTTTTCTAACAGAAGGAATCCTTGCCAAGATTCTGCAGCGATCTGGTCAATGTAGATAATGTGGTACATTAGAGTAGAAGCTGGCTGTTTATTGTTCTATGAATAGATATAGATTTAGCATTTATGGGAGCCTTTGAATAGGATGAAACAAAGCAATGAGTAGCCAATGGTTCTTTGTGGGTTTGATTTTAGCTAGTAATTTCCTATCGGGTCAGTAAATCTTTTTTTATGACTAGGGAAAAATTGTGTTCAAATATCAAAAAGTAAACACATTTCCTTGCATGTGTACTTTTGCCTAAAATGTCATTGCCCAATGACATTTTGTATATAAATATATATATATTTATACATATATTAATGAGTGACATATTATATATATAATGTCATATTATATGTAAATATATATATAATATGTCACTCACTTCCTCAAGTTTGTAGTTCCTTCTCCGTATTTGAAGATTTGAGATCCCATGATCACCAAAGTCCCTTTTGGCTATGTAATTCTATGAAAAAAAAAAAACACCAAGATGATCATCCTGTCTTTCACCATCCTGAGCTGGTTGTGCAAGGCATTCAGGCCTCTTTAATATTGGGGCTTGTACTTATTAGTGATTCTTTTATGGTACTTGATTTTAATCAAGTTTTCAAAGTTCTTTTGATTAAGGTTTACTTGCACTTTCTTGCTGGCATTCAATAGCTGATTTGCATTGTCCCTGCCTTCTAAATGATTGTTCACTTTCCTCTTCTGTCTAGACCCTCTTTTAAGGTCAAAGGTTAAATATCAGCAGCACAGATGTTTCTGAATAGCTCTTAAAGTAATTAGCGGCAGTCACTAGAACTACTTGAACTACTTCTTTCTCTTGCTCACTTTTCTTTCTGCTTTCCTGTTTTCTCATTTTTTTCTCCCATTTTCCTTTCTGTAGCCCAAAGTCCAAAGCATTTCTGATTCTTAGAAGCTTTGAGAGGACTGCTCAACAGCAGGATCTCACTGTCACCTGTCTTAAAATTAACATATGGAAAGTGCTTAAAAGAAAGCTCAGCCCAATACTTGTCACAAAACTATCAGTCAATAAAGAGATTTTTTTCCCCTAAAGGTAGGTACTTCTTATTCTATTGCTTTCCATTTCAATTTCAATAATTACGGCTCTTTCCAAGATTTACAATAAGATTACTTACTCAGGACTGAAAAGTGGAGTGGGCAGTTGTACCAGGCACACTTGAGATCTGTAGTACCTATTTGTCTCCATTGTTTTGGCAACTTGTCCTATCTCGGGCACCACTGAGGAGGCCAGTTCTGCTTAGACTCTGCCAAATTACATGCAGACATCACTTGACCCTACATCCTCTTATGATCAGGTTTTCTTCTCTTGCCATCTGGCTTCCTTATTGATACTGAGCAAGAAGACCCTCAGAGAGCAGCTTAGCATGTATAGGAGTATCCAGAAGTGCAGGTGGGCGGAGGCAAGGAACAGAGGACTAGAGGCCAGAACTCTTCATTCTGCAGGACAAACTTGTGGCCAATGGAGAATGGAACTAGTAGATAAAAATATTCCCCTTTTGGGGACGCAGAGAGACTTTCCTTTTTGATGGTGAATGTGTTAGGTCTTCCAACATTCAACAACCAGTTGTATGTGATACCGGCTCCATAAAAATATCCAGTTGTTAGCTTGTCTATTCTTCCTAGCCTCATTCTGCTCCCTCTCACTTATGCATCCCTGGATTTGCATCCTCTGATAAAACAGTAGTACGTGAGGTTTTGTTTTAGCCTCTGACTTCTGAAGGATATTGGTTAATTTAGGTGATATTTATGAACACGTAGAGTCACTCATGGACTGATGAATTGTGAGAGTGGAATACAGGAGAGTAGAAGATTATGAAGGTGATGGGCATTAACTACTTACCTCTACCTCCTTTAGGTCCTCCATGACTTTGTTATGTTTAATGTTTCACGGCAGGGTAGAAATGCATTGGGATGGAAAAAGCAGCACATGTAAATTCACAAGGATTCTTTCTGCTCTGTTTTATAGGTGAGGGTCTTTTCCCAAATAAGAAGGGCAAAAACGCTATTGTAGCCAAATCTGGTTTCTAGACTTACTTTAAAAAATATGCTCACTTGAAAACGCTGCTTGTTCATTTGACTGAGTTAGGTAGTAGAAAAAGATTTCAGAAATACAATGTTGATTATGAAGAATGTTATAAAATTAACGTTAGAAGACAATTCATATCTTTGTCTCTCTATACAACAATTTCTGCTTTACGTTTGCCATCCTCATCTAAACATATTTTTAAGGGCCTCTGGGTAGCTCAGTTGGTTAAGTGTCTGCCTTCAGCTCTGGTCATGATTTTCGGGTCCTGGAATCGAGCCTTGCCTTGGGCTCCCTGCTCCGCGAGGAGCCTGCTTCTCCCTCTCTGTCTCTGCTCCTCCCCTTCACTCTTGTTGTCTCTCTCTCTCTCTCAAATCAATAAATTAAAAAAAATAATAATAAATAAATCTTTGAAAAATAAACAATAAATAAATCTTTAAAAAATAAACATATTTTTAGAGAAAACAGGAAAGTAGATATTCATATATTCAACACATATTTGTTGAGTGAGTAGTTTATGCTAGGTACTGCTTTAGGTGCTAGAAATTTGGCAGTAAATAAAATAAGCCAGATCCCTGCTTTTGTAAAGCTTATATTATAGAGGAATGACATAGACAAAGATAAAGGAGTACACAGAACAGTTAACAAGATAATTTTTAATATTGATAATTTGCTAAAGATAGTAAACAGTGATATGGTATATAAAGATTAAGGGAATCTGCTTTAGATTAGGTATTTGGGAGAGACTTCTTTGTGGAGAGGATGCGAACACTAAGTTTTTCCTAGAAGCTGGCTATTCAATATTGAGGCTACAGGTTTCCATATCAAGAGAAAACCAAGGGCAAGACTCAATATGGAGTATGAGTTAGTATAGATGAAGGAAACAAAGAAGCTAGTATGGCTTGAGGGTAGTGCCAAGAGCTGTAGTGGTCTGAGATGAGATAGGAGAGGTTAGAAATGACCCGAATTTTATTTTAGGCTGCATTAATGAGTTTGAGTTTATTCTAAATGTAGTGGAAATTCATTGGAGAGTCTTAATAACATATAAAAATACATAATCCATTTCACAGAACTCTTACAAAATGTGGATACTGTTGTAAAACATTTGTGAATGGCTTTTTTTAGTGACTTTGTTTTTTTAGAACAGTTGTAGGTTCACAATTGAGGGGAAGGTACAGAGATTTCCTATATAGCTGTGCCCCCACACGAGCACAGCCTCATCCATTATCAACATCTCCCAACAAGAGTGGTTCATTTATTAAAATTGATGAACTTACACAGACACATCATAATCATCCTATGTCCACAGTTCACATTAAGGTTCACTGTTGGTGTTGCAAACTCTATGGGTTTGCAGAAACATTTAATAACATGTGTCTTTCTCATTGTGGTATCATAAAGAGTACTTTCACTCTCCTAAGAATACTTTGTGCCCTATTTATCCCTCCTATGCCCTTACCCTCTGACAAATCACTGATCTTTTTATCGTCTCCATAGTTTTGACTTTTCTGGGTCATATGGTTGGAATTAAGCAGGATGCAACCTTTTCAGAATGGCTTCTTTCACTTAGTACTATACGTGGAAGGTTCTCCCATGTCTATTCAGGGTTTGATAGTTCATTTCTTTTTAGCGCTGAATAATATTCAATTATCTAAATGTACCACAGTTTATTTATCTATGCACCTAACTGAGGGCATCTTGGTTGCTTCCAAGTTCTGGTAATTATGAATAAAGCAGCTGTAAACATCCTTGTGCAGGTTTTTATGTGAACATGTTTTCAGCCTCTTTGGGTAAATACCAAGGAGCATGATTGCTGTATCATATGTTAAGGTTGTGTTCAGATTTCAAGAAACCACAAGCTGTCTTCCAAAGTAGCTGTCCCATTTAGCATATTCTTTCCCCACCCCCCAGCAGTGAATGAGGCTTCTCACTGCTGTACAACCTCACCAGCATTTGATGTTGTCAGTGCTTTGGATTTTGGACATTCAAATAGGTGTGTAATGGTATTTCATATTGTTTTAATTTGTATTTCCCTGGTGACATATGATGTAGAACATCTTTTCATATGCATAGCTGTAATTCATATATCTTCTTTTTTTATTGAAGTACAGTTGACATACAATGTTACATTAGTTTCAGGCATATAACACAGTGATTCAACAACTCTATACATTATGCTATGCTCACCACAAGTATAGCTACCATCTGTCACCATACTATGATATTACAGTATCATTGACTATATTCCCTGTGCTGTGCCTTTCATCCCCATGACTTATTCATTCTGTACTTGGAAGCCTGTACCTCCCTCACTCATTCCCCTTCGCCCATTTTGCCCATTCCTTCACCCCTCCTTCCCTCTGGCAACCATTATTTTGTCTCTGTATTTTTGGGTCTGTTTCTGCTTTTTGTTTGTTCAATCATTTTGTTTCTTAGAATGTACGTATAAGTGAAATCATCTGGTATTTATCTTTCTCTGTCTTGACTTATTCTACTTAATGACCATGAGGTCCATCCATGTGATCACAAATGGCAAAATTTCATTCTTTTTTATGGGTGAATAATATTTCATCATGTGTATGGATGTATTTCTTTATCTATTCATCCATTGATGAACACTGGCTGTTTCTGTATTTTGGCTATTGTAAATAGTGCTGCAATGAGTATGGTGGTGCATGTATCTTTCAAATTAGTGTTTTTGTTTTCTTTGGGTAAACATATAGACGTGAAATTGCTGGGTAGTTTTATTTTTAATTTTTTGATGGAACTCCATACTATTTTCCATAGCGGCTGCTCCAATTTACATTCTCACCAACAGTACACTAGGGTTCCCCTTTTCTGTAAAATCTCACCAACATATTTTGTTTCTTGCCTTTTTGATAATATCTATTCTAACAGCTGTGAGGTGGTATCTCATTATAGTTTTGATTTACATTTCCCTGATGATTAGTGATGTTGAGCATCTCTGTATGTATATGTTAGCCATCTATATGTCTTCTTTGGTTGTATATATTCTTTGGTGAGGTGGCTATGAGAGTCTTTGGTAAGTTTTTAAAATTGGATTGTTCATTTTCTTATTGTTGAATTTTAAGAGTTCTTTGCCTATTTTAATAACAGTCCTTTATCAGATGTATCTTTTGTAAATATTTTAGTCTGTGCATCTTCTTCTTTTGATAGTGTCTTCCTCAGAGCAGAGGTTTTACATTTTAATATGTTCTAGATTATCAATACTTTCTTTTGTAGATTGTGCCTTTGATATTTCTTCTAAAAAGTCATCACCAAACCTAAGATCATCTGGATTTTCATGTTATTTTCTAGGAGTCTGATAGATTTGCATTATAGATTTAGGACTGTGATCCATTTTAAGTTAATTTTTCTGAAAGGTGTAAGGTCTGTGTCTATATTCATTTTTTTTCAAGTTTGTATGAGGATGTCCACTTGTTTTAGCTTTATTTGATGAAAGACTATTTTTTTCTCTATTGTATTGCCTTCTGCTCCTTTGTCAAAGATCAGTTGACTATTTATATAGGTCTGTTTCTGTGCTCTCTATTCTTTCCTATTGATCTATTTGTTCTTTCGCTAATACCACACTATCTTGATTACCCTAGTGTTATAGTAAGTCCTGAAGAAGTCACAGAGTTTCTGTTCTCCAACTTTTTTTCTTCTCCACGAATAGGCTGGCTAGTCTGGGTCTTTTGCCTCTCCATATAAACTTTAGAATTCATTTGTTGATATCCACAAATAAGCTGTTGGCATTTTGATTGGGATTGCATTGAATCTATAGATCTAGTTGAAAAGGATTGGCATCTTGATAATATTTAGTTTTCCTGTCCATGAAAATGGAGTATATCTCCATTTATTTAGTTTTTCTTTGATTTCATTCATCAAAGTTTTGTAGTTTTCCTCCTATAGATCTTGTGCATATTTTATTAGATTTATAACTAAGTGTTTCATTGTTTGGGTGCTAATCTAAATTATATTGTGGTTCCATTTTCAATTTCTACTTGTTCTTTGCTGGTGTATAGACAAATGATTGACTTACAAATTACCCTTGTTTCCTACAATTTTGGTATAATCCCTTATTAGTTCCAGGAGTTAGTTTCCTTCCCTCCTTCCTTCCTTCCTAAGATTTATTTGTTTGAGAAAGGGAGAGAAGGAGAGAGACAGAGGGTGGAGGGGGGGAGGGGCAGAGGGAGAGAATCCTTAAGCAGAATCCTCTCTGAACACAGAGCCTGATGCAGGACTTGATCCCAGGACCCTGGGACCATTACCTGAGCTGAGAATAAGAGTTAGATGCTGAAACAACTGAGCCACATATGTGCCCCAGTTCCAGGAGTTTTCTTATTGATTCTTTTAAATTTCCTACATAGATAATCATGTCTCCTGCAAACAAAGAGTTTTATGTCTTCCTTCCCAATCTGTATACCTTTTATTTCCTCTTCTTGTGCTCTTGCCTTAGCTAGAACTCCCAGTACAGTGTTGGAAAGGAATGGTGAGAGGGGACATCCCTACCTTGTACCTGATCTTAATGATCATTTAACCAACCCTGAAATTATGCTATGTCTGGATTTCCTAAATTTGTTAAATAAGCTTTTTATTGTTTAAGCTAATTGAATCAGGATTTCTTGTTACTTTCAGCCAGAGGTAAACTAACTGAGAAAGGCCCCATATAAAAAAAAGAACTTATAAAACAGAGTGTAAGCAAGGTGAAAATATAATTCCATAGTGCGTTATATTAAAAGTACTTCAAGGAACAGAGAACTAGAATGACTTTCTTCTTCTTCTTCTTTTTTTTTTTTTTAATTGAGGTGAGGGACAGAGGGGCAAAGGGGCAGAGAGAGAGAATCTTAAGCAGGCTCCGTGTCCAGCATGGAGCCTGATGCAAGGCTCTATCTCACAACCCTGAGATCACGTCCTGAGTTGAAATCAAGAGTTGGACCCTTAATTGGCTGAGCCACATAGGCGCACCCTCAAGAAATACTTTAAGTATGCCTGCTAAAGTTACATTTATTTCTTCTATGTAATGTAGTTTTCCCTCACTGACATTCCATAGCACCATGTTTATACTTCACCTGTGTCATTTATATTTTGAATTGTAGTTATATATGACTTTGTGTTAATGTTTCTAGCTTGTAATCTTAGAGGACTATACTTTTGCTGTTTGTACAGGTATGCACTTTTATACCAGTGGGAACTGAATAAGCATTTTTTGAATGAATAAATAAATATTACACAGGGTTTTAGGATGTTAGAAGGTGAGGTCACTGAAGAGAGTTCATAAATACAGTTGAGGTAAGCAGGAAAGGGATCAAAGAAGACTTCTAACTGTATTTTAAAAGATTAGTGGGGTTTGCTTAAGTAAAGAAGCCAGGGGAGGATGTTTTAGTGGTAGGATGAAGAGACAAAGGAAATATTAAGACAAAGTTGTAAATTGTCTAGCTGTCACGACATGTTAAATTAGCTGAAAAAGTAGTTTGGAGTCAAACTAAGGAGGATCTGAAATGTTAAAGTTAAGAGATTATCATCACCCTCTAAGAATTAAAGAGGAACTAAAGTTTGAAACAGAGACATTAAGTTATATGAAAGTGTGTTTTATAGGACTATTAATCTAAAATTTCTCCTTCCTTGCCCCTTGCTGTATGAATATAAAGTCCTCTTTACAACTTTCCTTTAGGATTGGGTACCTTTCTAGTTCATACCCCAGACCACACTCTGGCTGGGAAAAACAGTTTTGACCTAGCTATTTTTTGATTATATACTATCTCTGATGAATATACATGGTCCTAAGATTCAATGTAGCATAATTCAAATAACTATATTCTGTATGACCCTGCTGCTCCCTTTTGCCTGCATCTTTCCTTCTGCAGCCTCTTTTTCATTCCAGGCCACTCACTTACTGTCCTTACTGGATGAAATTCAGGGCATTTCCTTTTGCGGTGTGAATAAAGCTAGTAGTATTGCCATCAGATACCTATGCGTACCGAAGAGGGAGAGATTAATATTAGTGGAGTGCCAATGGAAAAAGAAGTGTTGCTTTCAAAAATCTAAAAAGAGCAGCAGTTTTACAGAAGATATGGACAGTGAGCATTTTAACAATACTACTAAGTTTAATATGACATTTTGGGGAAAGAAATCAGGGCTGTGTAGAAAGTATGCCAAGTGTGGACTTTTCCACAGTATAGGTCTTGTGGAGTTAAGTAATATTAAAGCATGTTCAGTAATGGTTGGTAGGCTAAGCAATGTAGTCTGGTCACAAGCCCAAGAATACCTAGGCATAGTCCCAAGAGAAGTTTGTAATCAAATGCAGCTTGCAGAAAGAGTTTCAAATCTTACATGATTTTCATAATGAATGTTTTGGATTATCACAGTATGTTTTCCTATGCTCATTTTCATCTAGATGGAGGGGGGATTTTAAGAAGCTATGCCTTATACTTTTTATTTCAGTTCCTTAAGGTACCCAGAATTTCCTTGCCAGAAGGATCCATGTAAAAATTAGAATCCATTTTGAAATTCAACTAAAGATTGCATCCCTAAGTTGTTTCAAAAAATTGAGAGCTGAGCATATTGTAATCCTCAGAGCTGTCCCTAGACAGACAATATTGCAGAAGTTTTTGCCCATGTGTCTTTGTTTTGCAAATGAATATGCAGCATTACATTAGAGCAACAAAAAAATTAATCTTGGAATTGAAGAACCTAACAAATGCTGAATTTAAAAACAAGTTAGTTAACCTTAGAGAAAGAGAAAAAAAAGCATCTAGTAAATTTATTAATGCCTCAGAATTTACAGTGACTTTTCCATTAACCATTAAGGGAAACAGGAAGGAACTAGAAACTTACATACAGTATTAAATGGTGTTTTAAATGAATATCTATTATTGTTCCTGTAAATACCATATAATAAAGCTAAATTATTTAAATATTACTTAGAAATGTATTCTTATAAAAGACACCAGGCACATAGCCAGTATCATTGCAAAACAAAGAGGCAACAAAAAATAAAACTGTACCATTTACAGAAACCATGGCTTACAATACCTCTCATGACTAGAATTGTTAGAATTCTGGTATAAAAATCTGGTGGAATTATTCTTTGCATTTTCATGCAGATATTGCAATGACAATATCTTCTTGTTTAGTGTGGTATTATGAACAATCTGTGAAAAATTTTATTGTATATCCTTTGGTAAGTCTATTTTTGTCTCTTTCAAAGTTGCATTATTTTCTTTTTAGAGAGAGAGAGAGAGAGAATGAAGGGGCAAGGGGCAGAGCTAGAGGGAGAGGTGGGGCTTGATCCTGCAACCCTGAGATCATGACCTGAGCTGAAATCAAAAGTCAGACACTTAACCAACTGAGTCACCCAGACGCTTCTCAAAATTTCACTTTTAACAGCTTCTAGTCTTCTTCTTGATCGATGAAAATACATTGTGCATCCTTGGTTTAAATGAAAAAAAAAATCATGACTGTGAATTTTGTGTAAAGTTGAAGACTAATAGTATCTGCAAAGAGATTTGAAAAGTCGAAGTAAAAACATTTCTTTATTTCATAATTTAGTTTGAAATGTTTAAACTAAATGTTTTTTCTTGAAGAACATTTCAAATAGCTTGAGAAAGGGATCTTTTAATGAATACATTATGTGTAGGTAGATATCTAGATTGAAGATGGTTGATTAACTGATAGTTTCACCTTCATAGTCTTGGGAAAGAAAACCGTTACATTCTGCCTAGTAGTGTCAGACAGCTGATGGTAGAAATGGTTGGACTGAGAAATGATCTCTATCCTTCCCACACTTCATAAATGAGGTCAGTTGGCTGTCAAGTAGGTTTCCTGTCCCTCTTACTTATTCCCCTCTCCTCATCTAATTTTTCTCACTGCCATGTCTCTTTTAGTATGACTACCTCTGGTAATGACACTTAGGACAATGAAGTGTGCTGTCGAAATTTATTCTTGTTTAATAAGAGTTTCTTCTATAATTCATTCCACTTCCCAACCTGATTTCACTATTACCATAATTCATTAAAATGAGAAAACTGGCACACATATAGATTCAATCTTTTAATCCCAGGATTAGTGACCAAGATGTGATCAGAATTCAGTTCTCTCACTTTCTAATACGACTCCCTTTCCATGGTAATGCCCAGCCTTCAATCAAACGAACTGAATGTATTTCGTTGGAAACAGTTCTTCTCAGAGAAGGGTCTTATCTTCAGCTCTATCTGTTGGTTCAGTATGGCCATGCTTTTCATGTCATTCCCAGTACTCTTTGAGGCAAAACAGCATTGACTGTGGCAATGAAGAATTGATGACTGAATTGGAGGCTGGTTCTTTTAGACCAAAGAAAGCCTCCTTGTCATAGGACTTGACTTTCTGGGATCTTTTGCCATTTTAGCAATGACTTTCTTCTGAGTCACTGAGTTCTAAGTTAAAGTTGGTTGAAAAGTTTAAAGAAGAGGGTGCTGGAGGTTTGTATATTTATAATTTTGTACTGTATATTTGATAGATGCTTTGATAAAAGAATGCATATCTCAGAAATGTATATAGTGTTATTGCTTCTTATAGCATTTGATGCTTATGTGTTTATTAGTAAAACTATATTCAAATTAGAAGTATTAATTCACTTCAGATTATTTTCATTTTCATCAATTTTGTTGAACATTTTGGAAAGAAATCCACATCCAACTGAATTAATCCAAGACATTATTTATTTTCTCTTACAAACATTACTTTAAAGTTTAAAAATTCTCCAGCTAATACCTGTAAACTCTTTGGGATTTAGTAAAGTGTATTTGTCAGTCTTTTCATATTTACTGTGCTTATGAATCAAAGAGAAATCAAATAAGGAACAAGCTCCAAGAATAACTTTGTGCTTTGTGTCAGTAGATAAGACATACCATTCTCATTTTGATTCTTCTGCATGGTTTACTTGAGTTGGGTTTTTTTTTTTTTCTGTATTGTTTAGTGATTTTTAAAAATTTTTGGTAACTCAGTTTGTTCAGTTTTGAATCATGTTGTTATGGTTCTTTGTAGGCTTGAGAATGATTTTTAAATCTAAGTCTGAAGTAACAATTTAAAAACAAATAGAGTTCTCAAATTTTTTTATAAATACAATATTTAGTGATTTTGCATGCATAAATTTTACTTATTTTAATTAAAAGAATTATTAGTTTTTAGTTTAGTCTTTTTTATATTCTAGAACTTACTCTTTATGTGAAGGTCATTTGCAAATAATCATCTGTAGTGCTCATATGACTAATCTTGTGCTTATTTTTCTTTCTTTGTTAACTAACATGCTAGAGATGTGACAAACTGTCTTTAGGAATAAAATCATGTATTTTTGTGTCTACCTATCTACCTATCTCCTAAAGAATATGCAGATTCTAGATATTAATAGACCCTTAAAATTAGTTAGTTGTGAATGAGGTTTACACTTTTTTAACTTTAATCTAAATTCCTACAGAACATTTGGAGAGAACTACAAATCTCATTTGCTCTGAAAGCACTCTATGGGCCAAAAATTTCTACTTTCTTTATCTGGCAAACTATTTGGCGGCTAGAAAACTGATTTCTCTTTAAGTCTTTTCTCCCTTAGAGTAAAAGTTTTCCCAAATGTTGCAGCAAATGACTATTTTCCTTTAGTTATTAAAAAGGCTTATTTTAGGGCACCTGGGTGGTTCAGGGGGTTAAAGCCTCTGCCTTCAGCTCAGGTTTGATTCCAGGGTCGTGGGATCGAGCCCTGCATTGGGCTCTTTGCTCCACAGGGAGCCTGCTTCCCTCTTTCTATCTCTGCCTGCCTCTCTGCCTACTTGTGATCTCTGTCTGTCAAATAAATAAATAAAATCTTAAAAAATTATTTAAAAAGGCTTATTTTGACTGACTTCTCTTTAATTTTTTTTCAACTAGACTCTCAAATTTATCAGGGTAAAGTTATATATAATAATACATTTTTATTTTTTCTTTACTCTTCATCTTTAAGTATCCGAAGCCTTGTACTTCCTTTCTTGAAGTGGATTTAGAAACTGAGAAATAGAAATGATATAATTATTGGGGTGCCTTCATGGCTCAGTCGCTTGAGCATCTGACTCTTGGTTTCTGCTTTGGTCATGATCTCATAGGACGTGGATTTGAGCTCCATATTGGGCTCCAGGCTCAGTGGGAAGTCTGCTTGGAGATTCTCTCTCACTGCCCCTTCCTCTGCTTGTGCTTTCTCTCTCAAATAAATAAATATTTATAAAAGTGGTATAATTGCCTAAAAATATTGACAGAGAACCAAAAACTATAGTGGTAGCCTCTGACTTATAGGAATCATAACAAAACCACTAGAAAAAGAGAGATAGAAAACAGATGAGAAAGAATAAAACTTAAAAAAAAAAGAAACATTTTAACCATGAAACAAGAATAGGGTGCTGCAAAAATGGACAAACAGATTAAAAAAGAGCAGTTGAAAATGTGAAATTTGAGAGAAAACATGATAGTAAATCATTGGAAGATAAATTCAAGAAAATCTCCCAGAAAAATGCCAATAAGACTAAAAATGGTAGAAAAAAGCTAAGACATTTAGAGGACCTGAAAAATAAGGATTCCATAGGAAATTTAAAGAAAAACAAGAAAGTAAAACATTAATTGTTTTCTTGGAATAAGCCAAGATAATTTTTTTGCAGATTGTATTGGTTTCCTGATTTTCTACATAAAGGTAGAAAGCAGAGTCATACCAAAGCATGCCATCACAAAATTTCCCAACTATGCAGACAAATGAAAGAAAAAGTAATATATAAATCTAGGGAAAAGAAAAAAAAAACAGGTCTACTATATGTGATTAGAATAACTCTGGGTTTTTCAAGAATAACATTGAAAGATAAAAGGCAATAGAGAATTGACTTCAACAGAATTCTAAAGAAAAATAATTTCCAATTAAAAGTGTACATTTAGCCAAGCTATCAGTGATGGGAAAATCAAGGATATTTTGACTATTCACTTCCTCAAGTCATGTATTTCTTTATCTAATAAGATGGAAGAATGTGTGCCACTAGTCAAGGGAATAAAAGAACAGAAAAAATGAAGACATGAGATTTGCCAGAGCTAGAGATCCACCAACAAAGATAGGTAGTGAAGGGAAGCCCCCAGATGAGAGCTGTGCACTACCGGTACATGGAAGCTGCTCCAAAAGAATAAGGTCAGAGGCTCCAAGAAAACTTCCTTTAAACTTCTACTTTTTAAGTAGATGAAACTGATAGCATACCTGATGCCTTTGAACCTCTAGAGTGGAGATTTAGTAACTGATAAAGAGTATGAATTAGTAATAAAGGTGGAAGGAACCAAGCAAGTGAATAAAACAAGAAATATGTGATAACTATAGGGAAAACTACAGAAAAAGAAAACGGACATAAATACTAAGTTTATTATATGGATCAGCTTTGAGTTAAATTTATTGTCATAATAATAGATACTCTGGATATTAATCTAAACAGGTTACAATATAATTAGGTGATGTGGGACATAGATGGAATGATTCTGAGTTGGGAGTAATAAAGGAATGGGAGGAGAGAGTTTTGAATGCTGACCTTATGTAGTATGCACGTAAATAAATGATACCTAAGACCCGCTCAAAAATTAGCAAAAAATATGACATTACTTTGAGATCCAGTGAATTATATCAATCTAATTGTCTAAAAGTACCAATAAAAGCATATGAGAGACATGGTGATAAATAACAACATAATCAGCTAAAGAGATAAGAAGAGTAACCACGAGGAGGAAAAAATGTGGGAGTGGGGGTAGGGGTCTGCTATTTTTCATAACGAACTTTGTAGAACTATTTGACTCTTAAATTCTTTGAAATTATAGATTTTATTAAAATTAAAGCAAGAGAAAAATAAATTACTAAAACAAAACCAGTCACTACTGAACTAAATATATTGGAAGGTATTTTTTAAAGATTTATTTATGTATTTATTTGAGAAAGAGAATGAGTGGGGAGGGGAGGGACAGAGGGAGTGGGAGAGAGAGAGAATCTCTAACAGACTCCCTTCTGAGTGGGGAGTCCAATGTGGGGTTCCATCTCACGACCCTGAGATCATGACCTGAGCCAAAATTGAGTCAAATCTTAACCTACTGAGTGACCTAGGCACCCCCATTGGAAGATAGTCTTAAGGTTCACAAAGTAAAGAAAGGAAATCAAATATGCATGGAAATCTTAGCCAGTTGAAAAATTTAACATGGTGCTTACCTGCTTACTAAATCACTTTGTTATATCTTATTTATTTACATTTGAATTTAAGTAACATTTTATATTCTTCTTCTAATTGTTTTCTTATTTACTTCTAATGTGTGTAGCAAGACCAACATGTGTTCTTATAAGCCAAGAAATCTTCTGGAAACAAGAATGGTACAAATAAATAATACTGATGGCAAAAAAAAAAAAAAGTAGAATTAAAAACTAACACATATAAAACAAATGGAGGTAAATGAGATGATTAGGGCCAAGTAATAAAATAAGACTTGGGAAATGGGAAAATCATTATCAGACTAAATAGCATATTATCTAAAATTATCTTTTTTAAAATTTAAATTCATAGCCAATATATAGTACATCATTAGTTTTGGATGTAGTGTTGAATAATTTATCAGTTGTGTATAACACCCAATGTTCATCACATGCCCTCCTTAATGCCCATCACCCTGTTGCCCATCCCCCCATCCACCTCCCCTTCCACAACCCTCAGTTTGTTTGCCAGAGTCAAAACTTTTTCATGGTTGTCTCCCTCTCTGATTTCTTCCCAGTTTCCCCTCCCTTCTCCTATGATCCTCTGCACTTTTTCTCATATTCCATTTATGAGTGAAACCATATGATAATTGTCTTTCTCTGATTGACTTATTTCACTTAGCATAATACCCTCCAGTTCTATCGATGTCATTGTAAATGGTAGGTAGTCATCCTTTCTGATGACTGAATAAGATTCCATTGTGTATGTGGACCACAGCTTCTTTATCCATTCATCTATTGAAGGATATCTTGGCTCCTTCCACAGTTTGGCTATTGTAATCATTGTTGCTATGAACATTGGTGTACAGGTACTCCTTTGGATCACTACATGTCTGTCTTTGGGGTAAATACCCAGTAGTGTAATTGCTGGGTTATAGGGTAGCTCTATTTTTATCTTCTTGAGGAAACTCCCTCCTGTTTTCCAGAGTGGCTATATCAGCTTGATCTAAAATGATCTAAGTAATGGTTTGAATAACCATTACGTGATCACCTTTCTGTTTTGAGTTGTGTCAGATGCAAATATAACATGCATTCTTTATGAAGGCAACTGAATTTGTATATGAAAGAACTTACTCCATTTAAGAATTACAAAATAACACAAGGCAGTATCTGAAATGGTAAGATAAGTGAAATGGACAGTAGGAGGAAACTTTGTGCAGTGTGTAAGGCAAGTGAACATTCCAAGGAGAACCATATCTGAGATGGGTCTTAAGGGTGGGAGGAATTCCTGGTTGGGAAAGAGGCAGAAAATATGAATGAAACTCCTCAAACATGAGTTGAAGGCACATGCTGGCAGGTCATGGAAAATGAAATGATACATGCAGAAAAAATTATATAGGTAGAACCAGATTATTGGAGATTATGGATTTATATATAATAAGTACCAGAAATATTGTAAATTCTAGAAATGCATGATAAAACAGTTTTTTGAGAGGACTAGTTTGGCAAATAAGTCTTTAAAAAGTCAGAGAGGGAAGAGTCCAGTGGCGATAAGATCAGTTTGAAGTTGTACGTGAGTTGATTAAAGTCTTTGTTAAAATGGAACTGGAGAAATGGGTATAATGAAACATATCTGGGAATTTGTGATATTATTTATATTTTGTATTTATGAAATTGTGTCAGAGAAAAAAGATGGTGTCATTCACTAAAATGGGTAATTTCAGATGGAGATTTTGCTGACAGGCATTTGAAGCAAAATTGTAGCTCCTGTAACCAGTTAATATCAATAAATATGTAAGATTACTTCTCACTCTCCATTCCTCTGGAGTGCTAAAGATATATGATCAATCACTTTTTGAACATGTGTAGTGGAAACAACGCAATAGACAGTCTGGGGTGTTGCATAAGGTTTTCAGTGTAAAGACAAAGATCTACTAAAACAAAGTAAAGTTGGAGAAATGTCATAACAATCCAGAAAATTCATACCTTTTACCAAGAACATGGTTCTTGGAATATTCAAGGAGTTATAGCATTTTTCAAAACTCTAGCTGTCCAGATAATGACTTTAGTTTGCATGTCTGTTTAGCTAAAATAGACATAACCAATGTTTCAGGTGGTAGGGGCTTGCAAATTATTTTTTGTTCAGTCTTGTTTAATCCCGATGGATTTGTCATTGCAATGATACCTATACAAATAAACACATTAAAGTGATCTCTATGCATATCATTAGGTTGATACCTTTGTTTTGTTGTTTTAAAATGTTCATATTATTAAATCCTTATGATAAGTCAGATCCAGAGGTTAATTAAGCAAACAGTAACTTAATCATATTCCTATAAGTGAAGTTAATGGCAGACATGTGGCTAAACTTCTACTTATTATGTTAAATATTTATATTGCAGCCAATAAACCTAAACATTGTTCATATTGTGCTACCGATATAGGAGGAAGCAGGAGGCAGAATGAAGGTTGCTATGGGATGTGGGAAGGACGAGGAGCCAGTGAGGGATAGGCATCTCTCCACCTGGCACCTGGGTATTTTGTAAACTGCAAGGATAGGGATATTTTTTAAAGCTATTTGACTTGGAGAGACAAAATTTTAACTCACAATATTGTGTTTCCTTTTATTTGGACAGTTTCTCTAAATTTGGTTTATTCAGTATAGCCCTAGACTATGTCCTCTTTTTTAGCCAGATGAAATAATTACAGCTTTTCCCCCCTGAACAATAACAAATCAAGCAGACCTGAAATACTGTGTTTTTCTATTTATTTCTTTTATGCATTTCTGAAAAGTATGAAACCAAGTGCTGCTCTCCTTTGGCATTGGCAAATATTCGTAATTTTATCAAAAGAATTATTGAAGTTCAACTTATTTCCATTTCACAGTTGAACTTGAAGAAGGAATATGCCCCAAGACAGTGTTGTTGTATGTGGCAGTTGTGGAAATTTGTAATACTGCTCATTGTTGCAGATGATGGGATGGAGCTTGCCTCTTGACTGTGTATAGGATATACCTTAGTTAAGCACCACCTCTCTCTACATATACACTGAGGTCATCTCCAACTCAACTTAACCTACAACTGCACTCACCCTGCCCTTCCAACCCGTTTTTTTTTTTTTTTTTTCCAGATGCTGTACTTCTGTTAATTTTGCCTCTATATTCCCTGATATTGAACTTAAAATCAGTGTCTTACTGAAATCTGTAAACTCTCATGCTTGGATTATTTAGTTGTTAGTCTTCCAATAGGACACACAAACCCCCAATTTTTCCTAATCCAGTCTTTCATATGCATCTCTGACCGACTGATCTTCCTAAAACATGTCCTTATCAAACCTTTATAGCCTCCATCTCTCTACTAAGTTAATAAAAAGCCTCACATTGGAATTAAAGACCTCACGATATGCTCCCAACCTCACCTCTATGACAGACATCTAGAGGATTCTTTCTTTCTAGGGAACTTAGACTATACTCTTTCCCTAAACATATTTAGATTTTTTAGATTCTAGTGACTGCTTATACCATCTCCATCTCCTTGGGTAGTCTCCAAAGACATCAACTAAAATCTTAGGTTTTCCAAATAGAAACAGCAACTGCCCCATGAAACCTTCTGTGGTCAGCCACAAATGACCTCCAATCCTTTGAGCTCATACCATGTATTAAATAGCTACAGAGTCTATGTGAAACATATATGCAGCCCTGTATTGTCTATATCAGTGGGCTGAGAGAAACGTCCTCAATCTAGAAGGAAAGGATATAGTTGACCCTCAGTAATGTTAATTTCCTTCTGCCTGAAGGCTTTTGTTGTTGATATCTAATATCTCTATATTCCCTATACTGCTCATAGTAAGTAAATATTTGCCAAATAAGGACTTAGATGAAATTACTTTTTGGAACCTATTTAATTTGGTATAAAAAATGAACCTATTCTAGGAACTGAAATCTTCCCCTGAAATTCATGCAATATCTCTGTATGAACCTCTGAAAACCCTCTATTCACAACACATGAACAGAACCCCTTGCTAGAAATGTTATTTTGAGCATGAAGACTATGGAGATTTCACAAAATCCAGGAGGGCTTTCTGAAGAGTATTCTGTGAAGCCCCTGCAAAAGTTGTCCTAGCAAAATTTCCCATACCAATTAAATATGCCAAAGATGGCTTACATGGAGATTAACCTCTGGGTTTAAGGGTAAGTTGACTTCCTCCTTTATTTAAAATAAGTTACTTCTCACTGGATTGGAAAGCCAAATAAGGTCAAAAAATTGAATTCACTGGAGGCGTGTGTAAAGAAAGGTATGTGGCAGCAGCTTCTATTCTCCAAAAGGCTTACATTTAATCCAATGATAGACAGTCACTTGTAAAAAAAAGTAAAATGAGTATTTGGAAGAGAACTAAAGGGCATGGATAAATTCAGAAGCATGGAGAATAAATAATGATGATTCTATGACAGATTTCTTTATCTTATTTAGTATTTACATTTTATTAATGATTGTATTTAAATATTCTGTTTTAAAAATATTTTTTATCAGCAAGCACTCAGTGCTGAGGGAAAGAAGGTGTTTTTTAGCAATTACTCTGTTAGTTACTAATCAGTTTGAAGGTTTTTATTATGTTCTGTGCCTGTTGAAAATGATTTCTCTAGAGAAATTCTGATTCTGCAGACACGGTTCAGGAAAGCAAAGTCTTTCGGGTTGCTGTGCCAAGTCCTTGAGTTATGTGTTTGGACCCTAAGACCACACTCTCTGAGTCTGGAGCCTTGTTTAGAGTTCATAAGAACCTGTACTACTCTGGTGTTATTTCAACAGCACATCACAGTAGAGATTCAGGGAATAACACCAAAAAAGGGTCTAGGTTTAAAGTCCTCTGTTTCTGCTTCCATGGGTCTGTTGACAATAATCTTATTTATTATGTAATAGAATCTGGCAGCATTAATAAGCTTTCTTTTTAAAAATTTTATCTTTCTTGGATTTCTGTTAATCTCATGCCTCTTAATCTTACACCTTAAAGACTGGTCCTCCTTAGTGCTCTGATTTCTGCTCTTATCAGTGAAGTCTCTTCTATTCAGTCCTCTCCTTGGGGTCATCTCACACACTGTTCATTCACAATGTGTGCCCTTGTGAAGCCATACAACTGGTACATGGTGGAACAGAGGTTGGAACCCAGGTCTGCCAACACTGAAGCCTAAAGTCCTAATCACTTGTCAGCCGAAAACTAACTCTGCAGCTTGAGTGTCTTCACCATCTTTGCTGATACTTACAGAGGGCCTACTGTGTGCCAGGCCCTGGATTTAGATCCTTCACATCTGTTGTGCCTGACTTCAACACAGTGTTATTCCATTTCACAGATGAAATTTCATGCTGTGGGCATGGTCCAAACAAGAACATAAGGACCCGCCATTTGCATTTTTGCATATGGAGTGCTATCTTTTCTCTGTCTTTAGTTCAGTTAAGCTCTCAAAGGTAGATACAATTCCGGGGCATGTTTATGTGCTGATGTCTTCATTTATAAGTTCTTTTAAAGTAGAACACACTGAAACACATAAAAAGAGAGAGAGACAGACCAAAAAACAGACTCTTAGCTATAGAGCATAAACTGATGGTTACCAGTGGGGACGTGAAGGGGAGGATGGGGGAAATTTGTGATGGGGATGAAAGAGTACACATATCAGAAAAAAAAAATCATTTCACTATGGGTTACAATTGTAGGAGTGAAATAAACCAACTGATTTTAATAACTTCACTATTTAAATATATATGTAAAGTATGATTCACAAAATAAAATTTATTACCATACTAAAAAAATAAGAATGTTGTTTGACTAAAAAAATAAAGTAGGACACACATACTCAAATGTTTATATTACTAGAACAGGTAACATTATTGAGTAAATCAGACTTCAAGATGATTAGGACTAGGGACCCCTGGGTGGCAGGTTGGTTAAAGTGTCTTGACTCTTGATTTCCACTCAGGTCATGATAACCAGGTCGTGAGCCCACATCAGACTTGGTGCTGGGTGGAGCCTGCTTGAATTTCTCCCTCTCCCTCTGCTCCTCTCCCTTTCTCTTTCTCAAAAAAAAAAAAAAAAATGAAAGGAAAGAAAGAGAGAGAGGATAAATACTTGCTAGGTTTCTGGAAACTTGAGAGTTTGTGCCCCATATCATGTCATTCAGGTTTATTATAATGACATCGTACAGGTAAGTGCACACACTCTCTCACACACACACACACACACACACACACCATGGACACCTGCAGGTCACCCATTTGCAGCTTTTAATTTTTTTATTTTGTATTTTAGAAAATGTCTTATTTATTCTTTTTTTTTTTTTTTTTTTTTTTTTTTGTAGCTTCTGTGCCCATGTGGAGCTTGAACTCACAAATCCGAGACAAGAGTCACATGCTCTCCCAACTGAGCCATCCAGACATCCGGATCTGTGGCCCCTTAAACTATCATTTTTGCCTTAAGCAAAAGTTACTAGGCTAGATTAAGAAAGATATAATTCCATTTTGGAGATGAACATGAAGTCACTGTTTTGCATGTATTCCTATTTACACCCCGAAGACTGGTTTGGCAAATGGGTGATGACCACTTTGAAGGAGTCACTGCTTTGGTCGAATGGTTTTGCTTAGGGGGTCATGATACACATTCACTTGTGTACTTTTCAAAGAAGGAAAACAGATGATGAGTTCCTTTCTTCTTTCATCAGATGATTATAATTAATAGCTTGAGAGCACAGTTCCCGCTCCGTGGAAGGACTCCCCAGGGATGGAATGTGGCACCTGACGATGCCTAGGGGCCAGCAAGCCGGGCGGGGGACTCCAGCCTCACTGGAGGGAGCTGCAGTCGACTCCATTCCACTTGGTTTTTCAGTGCTGGCAGATGGGACTTCATTGTTTCAAAGTTTCAGTTTGGAAAATTTAGACATTAAGGGTTAATCTACATTTTAAAATAGCTGTCTTTGGAGGAAATTATGCTATAAATGAGAAACCTGTGTGGAGTTCTGGGTTCTTTATGTTAGCTTTGGCAGGGCCAGGAGCCTGTTTTGATGATAAAGCCAGCATTTGAAACCTGTATTTTATATCGCAGGAAAACTAAGCAAATTTAAAACACTCCACATTTGCCTTTTGACACCCCATAACCAAGAGATGAACTTTAATTTCTGGGAGGCCTCCCAGTGATTAATGCCTTCCATTTATGACGTGAGAAGAATGAGCCGTATGTTAGTTGGTCTTCTGTCCGTTTCTAAAGAGCACGCGTGCCAGGATTTTGATGTGCACTCGCATTTTGGCACCAGGCTTTACACTTCTCACCCAGCACAGAGCCAGCTCACAGATCCTGTTCGGCACAGCAACTCCAGACACGCAGCCTGAATTTGAAGGCAGCCTCCTAAAATGTGGCAGGCACCGTCTCCCTCTTCCTATTTGGAGCCCGTCATGTGGGGCTAGGACCACTCTCAGCTGCCTGCAAGGTGGCCTCGAGAGAGTTGGATTTGTTAGCTTCTCACCAAAGCAGTGTCCATGAAGGTCAAGTGTGGCACTATGGGACTGCTTGGCACTGTTATCTGTTGCCTAGACTTACTATTAAGAGGAAATGGTTATATATATATATATTTTTTTTTTTCACATTTCCAATAGAGATCCCTTAGTCTTCTCTTGTAGGGGACAGTATCCAAATAAAGACCTTTGGGGCCTTCCTTGGTTCCACTGCCATCCATGGGAGAGGAATGATATTCACTAAGCTGTGTGTGTAGCTGTTAATGCTGTCCACCAATATTTTTGGTTCTCACACCTTGAAGGCACATAGTAGTTTGCATTTCCTGCCTCTCACTGAGCACATAAACTGCTCAAGTCAATAAAAATCGAGCAGAAGTGTCATGTGTTTTACTTTGCACCGTAAATGTTAAGAGCCAGGTGGTGATTCACCACTCTCCACTTATTGCTGCTGCAGTGACTGGAGAAGCACACAACCAGAAAAGGCCTCCATTAGCCTGGGTCCCCGAGTGACTAATAAATAGAAAAGTACTGTTCACCAGTGTTAGACTTGCAACATGAACAAGAAGGATCCTTGGGTATGTTAACCACTGAGATTTGATGATTTCTCGTTCCTGCATCACAACATAGTCTATGCTGACCAATGAGCCTTGTTAAATAGAGATTAGACCCAGTGCCCTGATGCTCAAACAGTGCCAAGCCAGGTCCGTGTCTTTCTGGTCTCATTTTCTCTTACAGATATCAGCAAAACGTGAGTTCCCTTTATGTGGAAAAGAGACAGAGTCTGCTTTAGCATTCCATTATCTTCCAGCTCCCCCTGCCCTGCCTCCACAACAGACTAGGAATAACAAAGTCTAAATCAAGAAAGGAGATAAGGAGACCCGGCTATATTTGTAACCAGTTTCACCATTGGTAAGTTTGCTAGATTTTGGTCCCACTTAGTTCTTGTCTCTTTCTTCTCACGTTGGTTAGGAAGCCAGAAGGAGAAACAATGATGGCTGTTTTCCCAAACTTCCAACACTTATAGACCTTAAGCACACCACTTGATCAAGTCTATAGGTAACAGAGGTAAGCATACTATTTTTGTTGTTCCTTTAAAGTCTTGAAATACTAGTACATAGATGTCATAGACAAAACTGTAACATGGCCTTCAGTTTCTGAACCCCTGGTGTACATGCCCTGAATCCCCTTCCCTTCAATGTATAAATGAAAATAGCATCAATGCACAAAAGAAATATCACTCCAGTGGTTAATTTACATTATATGGCAAAGGCTAAAGAGATTTCGCCATTGTAATTAAGGTCCCTAATCAGTCGAGTTTGAGATGATCAAAAGGGGATTATCCTGCCTAAGCCTAACATAATCAGGTGAGAGTTGGAAGAGAGTTTATAGGTCACAAATAGAAGTCGGTCATTTTCCTCCTGGCCCTGAGGGAGCAGCTATCTGTGCTGTGAGCTGCCGGTGAAGGAGGCGCCATGACTAGGACTTGAGTTTGGTTTCTAGTTGTTTCAGGATAATTCCTGGCAGACTTCTAACAAGAAAATAGGGACCTCAGTCAGAAACAAATTCTGCCAACAACCTGAGGGATCCTGGAAGCAGAACTTTTCCTAATTGATTCTCCAGATGAGAATACAGCAGGACAGCATTTTGCCTTAAGCCTTGTGAAACCATGAGTAAAAGATGTAGCTAAAATGTGCCAGCCTTTTGACCCAGAGAAACTGTTAGATAATACTTGACGTTATATCTTATGTACATCAAAGACAGAAGCAAACAAAAAGCTAATAAATGGTTTGCAAAGATTTTTAGATGTAAGTGAATTCAAAAGTATTTAGAGCTGTGGCTTCCTCTAAAGAGTTTGTGAAGGTTCTTGATGAAAATACTGATGACATGGGGCCAGTGAATAGGGCTTATAGGTAAAATTGTTTGAGGAATGCTGAATTATCATTCTCCCACTGATTGACTAGAAAAATCTAAATAAAAATATTATGTGATTGCTTATCTACATTGTTTCACCAGTGCTATAGGTCATCAATTCTTGGATGAAAGCCCCAGCTGAGGCTAGGACAATATGGGCTCTCTTCGTGCCCTGTAGTCATTCTAAGATTTCCTAGTAGCCTGTTTTTTTTGGTTTGTTTATCTTGCCCTTATCATTGTCCAAAGAAGATGCATTCACTCAGGGGGAAAATAGAGACTTGATATTTTGAAAGTAGTAGTTTTTAATGCATAACACTCTGGGTGGTTATTGAGGGTGCCAACTAGTTTAGAAGTTTGCTGATTGATTTTCTGTAGTTCATACTATTGGCCACCTGTGTTAATAGTAGAAAAGTTCTCAAAGGAGTTGATTTTAAGGGACTTGGGGGATTTGGGTAGGAAGCTGAGATCACTAGGGCCCTATGAAAAACTGTAAGGTTGGCTGTCTTCTCTTTTTGATCATCTTCTCTTCCCAATCTTATGAAGATCCTCTCCCTGATTCTCAGAAACATTTTGCTTCCCATTTACTATTTAAAAATATATTTTTTTCTACTTAAAGTTTCCAGTTCAGCAAGTTGGTTTATCTCAGTTAGAAGAATACAAATCTGATTAAAGTACTTAACTAAGACCACATTATGAAGATTTCATGAACTTACTCCTCCAAGGTAAAGTTTAAAAGATGGTATTCATTAATCCAGACAAATCCCTATTTGAGTAGTAAGGGCAGAGACTTTTGAGTGTAGGGATCTGCGTGTTCTTCTTTTCTAACCGCATTTGCCATTCTTGCATATCTTTTCCTCATCAAGAACAAGGGTCTGTAACTGAATACTTCACTCCTGAAAGTCTGCCAACCATCTCAGTAGATGGGAAATGCTTTCTGCCAAAGGCATGTTGTTCTCATTGGAGTTTGAGCCACTCTATCACATACCTGAGTTCTAAGCCAAAAGAGAGATACATAGAAGATCAGGTAGAGAGAAATAAACATATCAGCTTCAATAGTAATAGCACTAATGGAAAACAAGGTTTAGGCATGTGACTAATATGTGCACCAGAATTGGGCCGATCTATCCACCCCATCAGATACAGCCCGGAAAAACCATAATCTTGCCCACAAGAATATTTTCTTTACCACTCAGCTTCCTATAAGCAGAGAATGAATCCAACCATATGCTCTCCAAGTAGGTTGATCCTGAAGAAAAGAGGAAAGGGGAAGGGTAGAACTAATTAATAACATGGTTCCTGCTCCCAAATTTAACTCTTTCCTCAAGTTCACTCCCATAACTGGCTATGTAAATTGTGGGGCCCAGTGAAAAATGAAAATGCAGGACCCCTTGTTCAACAATTTTTATGAACTTTAAGATAGTAGGAATAGAGCATTACATCAAATATGAGCAAGTATACAGGCTACAAAGTTAGGAAGCAACCCCTGTTTACTTCTTTTTTTTTTAATTTTTTATTTTTTTTATAAACATATATTTTTATCCCCAGGGGTACAGGTCTGTGAATCACCAGGTTTACACACTTCACAGCACTCACCAAAGCACACACCCTCCCCAATGTCCATAATCCCACCCCCTTCTCCCTGTTTACTTCTTATCTGGGATACAGAATAAGGAAGTTAAGCAAATACAGGAGTGCATTTTATTTATTTATTTATTTAAAGAGGTTTTTTTTAAAAAAAATATTTATTTATTTGATGGACAGAGATCACAAGTAGGCAGAGAGACAGGCAGAGAGAGGAGGTAAGCGGGCTCCCTGCTGAACAGAGAGCCCGATGTGGGGCTTGATCCCAGGATGCCGAGATCGTGACCCAAGCCGAAGGTAGAAGCTTAACCTACTGAGCCATCCAGGCACCCCAAGAGTGTAGTATATTTAATTCATGTCCATCTACATGTGTAAATCAAGTATAAAAGAAGTTTCCTCAAAAAATGACATTTCCAAGTCTCCCGTTCTCTAATCCCTTAGGTTTAACTAGAGAGTCCATGGTCCATGGGGGAGTGGCTATACCTGTCAGAGTAGGAAAGCAGCCATCTCATCAAGGAGTTCTTGCTGTCATAGCTGTGAACCTACCCTTCTAGTACCAACCAGTTGCTTTTTTTATCCTTTTGGCATACAGCAAAGAATTTACTTAAGATTGCTATAAAATAGGTCAGAATCATATAATCATAATCATACTATATTACTCCATACTACTAAGGGATAATGGATCCCTTAGACCAGAGGAAGAAAGCTGGTTATTTGAAAATTGATCCCTGAGAGGCCTCTAGGAGAAAGAGAAAGTGATACTCTTCTGCTAAATAAAATGTAAACTCAGTCATTTACTTTAAATATTAAATAATGTGTTTCCTGATTACAAATAGAATTCATTTGTGGGGTCTAATAATGAAAAAGCCTTTGTAATCAATTTATGCTTATTCACCTTAGTGTTATCTTCTTTCTGATGATGTATTGTCAGCTGTATGTCAGGCATTTCATCCTTGCCCCTTTTCTGTGTCTTGCTCTGGGGAAGAATATCAGGATTGTTCATCTCACCTTCATTGCACCCTCCTGCATCTTTTGGGGCAGGGCTGAGTCCCAAGCCTGGGCCATTAAGGGGGAGTCATGGTTGCAGTGATTCCTTGTTTTGACATGCTGTCCTAGAAGCAGGAGAGATGTGTTCAGCTGGGAGAGTGAATCAATTCATGATGAATTCAGAAGCCTCTGCCCTTGACCCTCTTCTGCATTATCCAGGGCAGCCTTAGAGTGGCTAATGGTGATGTGGTGAAGAGGTGAACAGGGGTAACTCCTGTCCTCTGAGCCCTTACAACATCTGTTGTATCAAAAAGAAAATGTAGCTGATAATGTTTTTATCATACTCAAAAATAATTCTTGTTCTCTAAGAAAGAAAAAAATCAGGGCAAGGGAAATGCTATTCCTCAAGAACTATTAAGGCCTTTGTGCTCTTTTATATTCAAATCAGTTGATAGTATCCATAGTTTTACTGATAAAAATCTTACTGAGCTTATAGCACTAGATATGACCCTATATATTCTAAAGCAAGTTCATATGATTTGAAGCAAATTTAATGCGTGACCATGGAACGAACACCGTAGTTCCAAATTTTCACTTAGAGAATGTCCCTTAAAGAAGTTTAAGATTCAAAAGCTTTCTAACTTTGCACTTCCTTCTTCATTTTTTCTCATGTTCTATAGAAAGATACAAAGAAAACCCCCCAAAAATATAAATGTGGAAAAAAATCTAGATAGAATTCATGAAAATATTGGCAATAGTTTATGGTATTGTACTATTAAAACAAACAAACTCATCACCAAACTATTTAAATTACAGTTGTCTTTATGCAAGGATATGAAGTTTCTCATTCTTCATTGATCTTCTTTCTCAGTATCTGAGAGCATATTTCATATCTAGATGGTCATCAAGCCCAGTATATTTTCTGGCATTGCCCCTCTGTGTTTTTACAGTCAACAAGATCACCTAGGGCCTCATAACCTCACTTTCAAGTGCTTCAGCTCAGTAATCGACTTTCAATTTAGACTGGTGACATATCGTCTTCTTTTTAGGAGGCCCTGGGGTCCCTGGCACCAAACTCCCCTTTCCCTTGGTAGTTGTCAATATGTGATATGTCATAGAAGTTCTTCTCCAAACCTTGCAGTTCAGCAGATCCTATCCGGAAGCCCCCATGTCATAAGCACATCAGTTCTTTTCATGTGGGCTGCATGGTCGTAGATAGGTTAAAAGAAACAAGAAGTCAGAAAGGTATAAAGAACTTAATACTGTTTCTAACTGCCATCTGAGATGTAACATGAAAGATACACTTGACTTTATTCCTTTGCTTTTATTTCAAAGGATGGGGTTCACCATGTCTACTTAGATTTCCATATTCTGCCTTAGTAAAGGTTAATTTAGAATTAACCTTATATCCTAGCTTGATGAAGTAATATAGGCAGAATTATAGGCATCCCCAGGGCCTTTACGGAGCTATTGTTTCTCTGAGAATATCCAAACTAAGTGAGGCCCAGATCCCTGTCACACATAAATCCTCTCAGAATTTTCATACCCCTTACTTTTAATTTTAATTTTATCTCCCTACTATTCCTTACTCTTCCTTTAAACCAGTGGAGGAGAGAGGAGAGAAAGATGGTACTGAAGAAGGCATAAATGTTATGGAGTTGTTCTTGTCACTGCAGCCAAAGCAGTTGTGTTCTCATTTGATTTTGTTTTACATGTATGCTTTGAATAATGGGATTTGGATCCCGCCATTTCTTCAAGCAATCATACCAAATCTTTTCATCTTTCTATATAAATATTTCTTGGGAAAAGTTATCGACACTACCCTACTGAATTTGCCCCTCAAGTTTTTGTCATGCATACTTTTCTTTTTTTTTTTTTTTGTCATCCATAATTTCTAATTAACTTTTGTTTTTGTCTTTTATAACCACCTTTGACACCAGTGACTATTCTCCCCTCAATCAAGACTCTCTTTCTCTCTCACCATTTCTAGGATGTAGCCCTATCTCTCTGACAATTTTTGCTATGCCTTTTTTTTTTCTTTCTTGATTTTACTCTGCCCACACAAGGCACCTGTCCTAGGTCATGTTCCCTGGAATGAAAATCTGAGATGGAAGATCTCACTCCGTCAAATCTAGCTCTGTTTTCTTTCGTCCCGATATGGCTCCCTTTAAGTGATGTATTCTCACATTCTATGTATAAGTGTATGTCTACCGCACACATATCACCAATGTCTTGTCCCAACTGTACATCTTCATTTCTTAATTCATTGCAGAATGGATGTCCTACAAAGTTCACATTTCCAAAACTAAAGTCATTACTCATTACTTGATTTCCCCAAACCGACTTTGCTGTATTTGTAAATGATATTGTTACTCTTCATTATGAGGGCTCAAAAGATATGAAACTATCATGCTCTCTTCCTCTGACATTAAACTATCATGTTTTCTTCTCTATCTCCCACTTTTAATTTCTTGGAAATCACCAATGGTTCTATTACCTTAACACTTTTAGTCTTTGTTCAGAACATTTTCTTTATCTTCACTGATTTTCTACCCATTTACATATTTTTCACATGGAAGAACTGATAAAGGAATGTGGGGCTAAGTGATGCTGAGCTTTATTTCTCTGGTCTATTGTGTTCACCTCTACCTCCCTTTTCTGAATCTTTGAACATGCCTTGTCATGTTGACTTCCATAAGTAAAACTTCCTCAACTTTTGATTCAGGCAGTACCTCGCACCTTGTAAATAATCAAAGTTGTCTATGTAAATATATTTAATAGGGACAGAAGCACATTAACAATTTGAAGAAAACACTTATGACTTTCATCCCCTAATCTATTGCTTTGAAGAAATAAAACATGACCCATGGAATATCAGTAAAGAAAATATTTGGGGGAAAATTCTATGGCCTGACTTCTTTTTTTTTTTGGACAGACAGAGATCTCAAGTAGGTGGAGAGGCAGGGAGAAAGAAAGAGAGAGAGAGAGAGAGACGAGGAAGCAGACTCCCCACAGAGCAGAGAGCCTGATGTGGGGCTTGATCCCAGGACCCTGGGACCATGACCTGAGCCGAAGGCAGAGGCTTAACCCTCTGCCCAGGTGCCCCTATGGCCTGTCTTAATTCATTATGACTGCTCATAAGGCTGTCCCTTATATATGCTGTATTCCCACCAGGCAGATTGTCACATTCTGGCTGGCCTCAGATGTTCAGAGATCTGTAAAGTTAACAATAATAATGACTGCAATTTCTTCTTAAAATGAAGACAGCTCTATATTCTTGGATGAGTCTAATATTGCATACTTACAGTCACAGAGTGTTTTTGTATATTTAAAGCTAAGGATATTCTGTTAGGTTGCTTCTCCCTAAGGCCTCTGCTCACTCTGCATTGTTCAGGGAGCAGATTTGGTCAATTCAGTGGAATAATTATACACTTCACAGCTGAACAAGAGATTTAGGATTTACAAATGAATGTTTGATTAGTTCCAAAGTTGACAAAGCACAACTTCACAGGGGAATGGTAGTAGATAAATTCAGTAATAACTCTCAAATAGCCAAGAGGTACATGACATCAACATCACTAATCATCAGGTAAATGCAGATCAAAACCATAATGGATATCACCTCATACCTGTTAAAATAGCCATCGTCAGGAGGACAAGAGATAACAAATGTTGGCAAGGATGTGGAGAAAAGGGGACCTTTGTACACTCTTGGTGGAAATATAATCAGTTCAACCACTATGGAAAACAGTATGGAAGTTCCTCAGAGAATTAAACATAGAGCTGTCATAGAACCTGACAATTCCACTCCTGGGTGTATATCCAAAAGAAATGAAAGGAGGATATCGAAAACCCCATGTTTGTTGCATCATTATTCACAACAGCCAAGATTTAGAAACAGCCTGTCTGTTAATGGATGAATGAATAAAGAAGATGTGAGACATATATATGTGTAGTAGTATATAATAATAAGTGATATACATCCAATCACAAGAAAGAAGGAAATCCTGCAATTTGAGACAACGTAGATGGAACTTGAGAGCATTATGTTAACTGAGATAAGTGAGACAGAGGAAGACAAATGCTGTGTGATACTACTTACAGGTGGAATTTAAAAAAGCTGAACATGCAGAAAGCAAGAGTATAATGATGGTTACCAGACACTGTAGGGAATTAGGGAGTGGGGTAATTAGGGAGATGTTAGTCAAAATTACAAACTTGAGGGGCGTGTGGGTGGCTCAGTGGGTTAAAGCCTCGGCCTTCAACTCAGGTCCTGATTCCAGGGTCCTGGGATCGAGCCCTGTATCGGGCTCTCTGCTCAGCAGGGAGCCTGCTTCCTCTCTCTCTGCCTGCCTCTCTGCCTGCTTGTGATCTCTCTCTGTCAAATAAATAAATAAAATCTTTTAAAAAAATTACAAACTTGAAGTTAGAAGATAACTAAGTTCTAGAGACTTATTGTACAGCATTGTGATTATCATCAACAATATAGTATTTAATATATACTTCAAAGTAGCTAATGGACTATATTTTAAATGTTCTCAACACAAAAAAGAAGTAATTATGTGATGTGACAGAGATGTTAGCTAATATATAAAAATATCAAATCATCACATTTTACACCTTAAACTTATACAGTGTTTTATGTCAGTTATTTATCAGTAATAATTATTCTTTCTGTACTTAAGTAGTAGTATATTCATTTTTTTCTGCTGTGTCTTAGCATCAGCCATACAGTGACTGTAAGTAAATGAAACTGTATTTTTCTTCGGGTATTTTTAGAGTTTTATTAATCTTTTCTTTAATTGAAGGATATTGACTTAATAAAAAATATTCATATGAAAGGCTCTCTGATCAAAATTAAAAACACATGATTTGAGAATTTCACTTCTAGTAATAGCTGGTTGACCTAAACCAGTTCTCTCTCTCTCATAAAAGCTGAAGAGCCTGGTCAAAGTTTTAAAAAGACATCTTTTTGAAAATAGCAAAGAGCTTGTAAAATAATGAGGAACAGTGAGGCCAAGATTTTGGATAACTCAGGTAAGTTGCTCAAAATTGCTTTTGCAACAGGTCCACAGACATGACATTATGGAACTCAGACAAGACTTAGACTCAGACAAGAAAACAACTAGTCTCATTATGGTCTTAAAAAAAATAAGAGGCAAGATTGAATAGTTTGGCAGGAAACTAGAAACTATGAAAATTATATAGGAGATACCGGTATATACCTAAAATGGCCAACATTTAAATCACTAACAACTTTAACTGCCAGTGAGGATGTGCAGCGATAGGAGGAACTTCATTCATTGCTGGTAGGAATACAATGGTCCAGCCATTCTGGAAGACAGTTTGGCAGATTCTTACCAAACTAGCCATATTCTTAACCATAATTGCCAAAATGTGGAAGTAACCAGATGCCCTTCAGAAGGCAAATTGATAACCAACTGCAGGACACATAGATAAGGTAACATTATGCAGCACTGAAAAGGTATGTGCTATCAAGCCATGAGAAGACATGGAGAGACCTTAAATAGTACTAAGTGAAAGAAGTCAACCTCATAAGACTATAAACTATATGTAAAACTATGGAGCCACTGAAAAGATTAGTAGTTGCCATGACCTGTGGAGCAAGGGGAACAATGAATAGGCAGAGCACACAGGATTTTCAGTGCAGTGAAAATACTTTTCATGATATTACAAAGAAAGATACTTGTCATTATATATTTGTTCAAACCTATATAAGGTGCAACACCAAAAGTGAACCCTAACTTGTACTACTATGTAATTTGAACAATTATGTGTCAGTGGAGGTCCATCACTTGTAACAAATATACCACTCTAGTGGGGAATGCTGATAATGGGGAAAGCTATGCAAGTGTGGGGGTAGAAGGCATGTTGGAAATCTCTCCACATTCCCCTCAATTTTGCTCTGATTCTAAAAATTCTCTAAAAAATCTTGTGCCCAGTGAGTCACAAGTGGGAAAAAAAAATTTTTTCTTCTTTTAAACCCATAGTGATACCCCAGAACTCCAGAGACAAATTTTAAAGCAATTAGAGGAGATTACCTTTAAAGACAGTGGTTACAAGGAGAGTTTATTTCTCTACTGCAACATCAGAAACCAAAAGATAAGAGTTATGTTTACAATGTACTAGAAAAAAAAACCACCACAAGTTTCAAAACTAGAATTTTATACACAATGATACAAACATCCTTGAAAATAAATACAAAATGATATTTTGTTATTATCCTGATAGTTACTATCAGGATGTACTAAGGAAACTTCTAAAGGATGTATTTTAAGTAGAAGGAACTTAATCCCAGATGAGAAGTCAGAAATAGGAGAAAAAAAGATGCTGAATGTGAAGGTAAATGATGCATATTGCGTGGTTAAAACAACAAGAACAACAATGACAACAACAATTTTTATGGGCTTTAATATATTTCTTGCTTTATATCATTAGTAACAGCAACAGCCTATAAATTTTAAAGTGAATAAATGGATTTAAGATATTCCAAAGTCCTTATATTGTCCTGGATAAAAGGAAATGTATTGCAAAATACTAAATTTTGTTAACTTATGAGTACATATTTAAATTTAGAGTATAAGCAATTCTGCAGATGCTATTCCTGCCCTGAGCCATAATTCATTTGCCCACTTACAGATATCTGTTGGTATAGTAGACTGTCCAGCATCCATGCTGACAACTTAATCTCACAAGGACCTAGAACTCTCTTCTTCCCTTCCTGAAGTTCTTCTATAGATTTCTGAAACTTATTTCACCACAATAGCCACAGTCTACCTTGCACAGCAAAGCTAACTACTCTGAGGACATCTCACAACCACGGGGGATAGAATTCGGTGGAAAAAGTGCCCTAACTACTCAGTCTGCTGGTGGGGTGATCCTGTGGTCTGTTTCGTGAGTTCTTAGAGAAGTTGCAGTAGGATTGACCCTATTTGTCCATAGCAATACCTCACTCATTCATATGCCCTTTATTGGCTTCTCTCCCTTCTGTGTCTCATATTCTACAAAGTCCCAGTTATTCCTGGGTTTTTTTCCAACTTCTGATGTATAAGTCCTTATCTTAGGGTCTGATTTTAGGGAAGACTAACTAAGATGATTGCAACAGGCTTGGCTCTAGAAAACAGTTTTTTTAGGATACGATTCTGGCATTGGATCCCTCAGCCAGCAGATGACAAAGACTCTATTGTTGATAATAAATAGGCCGTGGAAAATCTTTTGTGTGTTATGTTGTCACACCTTCCTAGACTATCACTGCAGTGGACTGACATTGTGGTCAGGTTGGCAGGGAGAAAAGTGCTGACTTATAACAGCTCTACCACCTGAACAATAAAGAGGCATGGCAGTCCTAACTAATGTTGAGGTACCTGGTTTTTCAACCGACTTAGAGGACTTGAAAAAGGATACTGTTAGTCTTAGGTCAGTTTTGAAATCCAGAAGTCTTCCATGGAAGAGTCTAAAGAAATTCTGACCTCCAGCATCTAGAGACCTAAGGTACTATAAAATCAGGTCCCCCAGTTGTTCCAAGAATGGCAGAGGTACAAAAGAGTCTGAATGCACTTTTACCGAGGATCTTATGCTAAAGTCAAGATTCTGATGGAGAAGCAGGACTTATGATCTGATAGGAAAGGAGAGAGTGATATATTTGAAAACCTTTAACCCCCAGATATCGCTGAATCCTTTAGGCCAGCAGAAGCAGTCCTCTGCTTTGCTAGAGGAGAACAGCTTCCCCTTCCACTTTACTATCAAAGGCGAGATGAATATAATTGGTCTAATGATCAGTGAGGCTAGAGTAACTTTGATCTGCAGATCAATGGCTAATAGACCATGGAATTCCTAGAGGCTAAATGGAGAGGCAGCTAGCAAAGGTGTTTCCTAACTAATCAAAATGATTATGAGTAGGTGAGTAAAAGGCTAATGTTAGCCACCCCAGTGGAAGCCCTCTTAAATGGCCCATTAAAATAGCAGCTGCTTCCTATGAAAATGGTCTACCTTGTCACTCTGAATTGCCCTTACCTGGTTCTAATCTCTCCCCTCACACTTAGAACTTATAATGCTCTAGTTTTTCCCATTTGTTAAGTTTCTTTTTCATTATCTACTTCCCCCCCATAATGTATATTTCACAAGGACATTTTTGGGTCTATTTTGTGTATTGATACATCTAAGCACCTAGAACAATGAGTGTCACAAAGTAGGGGCTCATTAACTTTGGTTAATGAATAGCCAGTTTTCCTCACTGCAGGATCTATACATTTATATATGTATTTGAATAGTACCATGATTCAGTATGATTGGTCAGTATCAAGGGGTGCTTTAGAAAAAATATACTATGAAATCTGTGGCATTGTAAAATGGTGTCCATCTCTTTGTATGAAGTATGAGTATTCTCAGGATGCCTTCCTGGCAGGCTGAGTTAACAAAAAATAGTTAAACTTTTTTTGCTAGGTAATTGGTTTATACTTACTTTGTGGACCCAAGACTTGGATTTTCTTTTCTGGAAGCCATTTTTTTTCCCCCTCTTTACTATTATCCTATTGAATGGGATTAATTCTGTTTTATATGTTATTATGATGTCAAAAGTCCTTTGAGGAAAAAATGGGGTTATTTATAAATATTAATTATCTTTCAAAATGAACAATTCTCAATATACCTCGAGTCTGGAAAGGGTTAATGCACTACCCAACTTGCCTAACGTTATCAGAGGCTGGGGTATGTGTACTTCAAAAACCTATGTAATGATGCCATTAACCTTTCTTAGCCTAGCTCTGTAAGGTACTTCACCATTGGTTCAAGTGACTCTCTTTCTTTTCATTGTAACTAGCTGGAATTTTTATTAAGTGTCATTAATCAAAGGTGAAAAATTCTCAGAGCAGGAAGATTGTCAGTGAAACTGGCTGTTGTATGTGGAAAAAAAACCACAAATAAAAGGGTTTGATAATTATGTATTAACTCAAGCATTGATAGTCTTTTCATATCATCATAGGTTATGGCTCCGCTTTGATTTTAGGGGTTTAATTTTGGGGGAAGACCTATTAATCTCTTTTCCATTTCTTTGCTTTCTTATTTAGTAATTGAACTGCTCAGGTGTTATTGATTAATGTAGCTTTCTTAAATGACAGGTGTGGTATGGCAGTCAAAGCTATTCCCTATGCTGTTCCTCTGAAACAACTCATTTTGGAAAGTGGGGAAAGAATAAGGATGTTAAGTTTTCCCGTAAAAATAGATAGACTTAGGCACCACTTTTGGAGGCAAAATGAGCTTTTCTTTAGAGCACTGGTGTTGGGGTTAATTAGAATGAACTTTAATCTGTACTGTAAAAATTAATATGGGGAAACCTCACTAAAATCAAGTTGGGAGGTTCAGGAGAGGGAGGTGCTCATGCCCTACCACTCATCGTTAATTGCAGATCAGAAAATCAGATCATTAGTTGCAGAAAGAGATGGGTCTTGCAGGGGATACTACTATGTTGTCCCAGTAGAAGGAAACAGGGCTTTTGCGCTCCCTTGGCAACAGCTCAGCCAATGACAGAGAGTCACAGCTCAGCCAATGAGAAACCACTATACATGGAGCACCCCCCCCCCCCTTGTTTTGGCCAAAGGACTTTTTGTTTATAAAGTCTTCCCAACTTCCCCCTTTCCTCTATAAAGGAGTGTTCCTTTCTTTTGTATTGTAGACTTGCTTTTAGTTTTGCAGGCATTTGTTCGTCCCGAATTGCAATCCTCTTATTCCCGTATTGACCCATTTCTAATGACCAAAACAACCGGCGGTTTTGTTTTTGAAGTTAACAGTATGAAGAGTTAAGAGCTAGCTTCTTATAAACATCAGATTCGGACCTTAGAAAGGTTTTTATTAATATGCTCCTGTAAACCTATAACTGAACTGACTGCCGGAAGAAATTCTACTCCTGATGTGACATATTGAGGCTTTTGCTAGCTGCAACAAGTAGGTGAGTGAAGCTCTTCATATTTTTAATGGGCTCACATCACAGAGAAGAGAGAAAACACAATCTTGAGAACAAGGGAAAAAAGATCAGTAGAAAATCGATATTTAGAAAGGTAGACCCTGTAGGATTATATCATAGCCTAAAACTGCCAATATCATTTATTTTGTGGATTAAACATCTGTGCTTTGCAATATAATTGGGGGATACAAGTACAATGTAAGTTCTGTTTAGTTTGCAACTCTGGTTGTTTCTTCCTCCACACTGTTTGTGTTAATTGCCCCTTGTGGATGGGCTTCATAGTCTCTAATCCTCATAGTGTGCAAGTGAATTTGTGCTGTGCTTCTCTCAAACACACCTGCAAGAAATTTTAATAGCTTTAAAAACCTAAGATGTTTCCCTAACTCCCTGTTGCATAACAGTCCTGACTATCTGAGGTATCATCACAAAGGATAATTTAATAATAGCTATGATGATGTAGGCACCTGAAATTCCATCTGGCAGCTTACACTGTAGTAAGACACACACACACACACACTCACGCACACACACTTAAGAGATTTTTTTTTTTTTTAAGAATTTTATTTATTTGACAGATCACAAGTAGGCAGAGAGTCAGGCAGAGAGAGAGGGGGAAGCAGGCTCCCTGGTGAGCCGAGAGCCTAATGTGGGGCTGGATCCCAGGGCCCTGGGAGCATAACCTGAGCAGAAGGAAGAGGTTTATCCTGCTGAGCCACCCAGGAGCCCCGAGAAACATTTTTTTTTTTTTTAAATAAACTTGTCTAATGTATTTCCACTCTGTATACATGCTGCTTGCTCTTGCTTGGACATCCAAAAGAAGAATTCAGCAAGTTGTAACAGTGAATCCATTACAAGTTGGTGAATGCTTTGACAAATTATATCCTGTTTCCAACCATCCCCTGAATTTTTTTTCTTAACATTTAAATTTAGGTTACAATAAAATTGTATAAATATAGGATAGGAAAAGTAATATGCTTCACTAGCTGTAGTCTTTTTGAAGCTATTGATTCCAAAAAGCAAAAATAAATGGTATTTTACCTAAAATGTGCAGCAGAGTTTAAAGGTCTTCTATGCTTGCAAAATTACTTATTTCCTGTATCTCAGAAAAATAGATGACAGTTTTAGAGGAGGGAAATAATTCTAAATGGGGCTTAAGGTAGTTTTTCTGGAGAGGTCAGTAACTATTGAATGAGTAAGTGGATAATTGTATGTATGGACAAATGAATAAACTAAATATGTAAATTTGTTATGACTAAAAATTAGATTGATTCATTTACAATTATATTCAACTTCATGTATCTTGGGCATAGATCTGCTTTGTAAGTGGGCATTTTTTCTTGGCTCTTGGCCATTACTGTATGACCACACATCTTGGCATTAAACAGATATTTCGAAATTTGAACGTGGGATAGTTAGATGAACAAAGTGTAGCCATAGCTGTGAACCATTTGCTTTTTTTCTGCTCTGTGAGCACCTTTTCACTGCCGCTGGAGGTGCAGTCGAAGACACTTTCGAGTTTCCTATCATTAGAAATTATTTCTAGATTTAACTGGATCTCCTTACAGCTAATAGGATTTCTGGTATGTGTGTGGGAGAAGGGTGAGAGGAACAGGGGCTAAGTATTGATTACAAAAGAGTCTCGGAGGAGAATTTACTGTATTTTGTGGTTAGTTTCCTGATTTGGATGCTTTCAGCTTAATGCTAGCATATTAGATTTGTTTCGTTTTCATATTTGATACATGTTAAAACCATGTTAATTCGGGACATCTGAGTAGCTCAGTCTATTAAGCCACTGCTGGCTCAGGTCATGATCCCAGGATCCTGGGATCGAGCCCGGCATCGGGGCCCTTGCTCCTCAGGGAGTCTGCTTCTCCCTCTGCCTGGCACTCCTGCTGCTTGTGCTTGCTCCCTCACTCCCTCTCTCTCCCTCTCTCTGACAAATAAGTAAATAAAATATTTAAAAAAAAAAAAAAAACCTATTTTAACCCTTACTACCACAATGTATTTTTTAATAGAGCACAGTTAGCAAAGGTGGAAAACCACCAGCTATTTTCCATTAAGATGGTTTAGAGGCCACTGAAGCTTCACCGACGTGGTTGTCCTGTCTATATTCTTTCTTGAGAACATGTGTGTAACATTGTGAACTTTGGGCCTGAAACTTTGATCTGGTTGAACTAGGCATTAAAACTAAATACCAGTGTTTCTTAAAAGAAATGATCCTTCTGAAGCTGCAGATGTCAAAAGCTATCTTGAGATCTTAAAAAATTTTTCTGGAAAGTGAATTTAAAATGCCAAACCAATACTTCAGAAAACATCTTTAATCTTAATTGATTCAAAAGCATTGACTATAATTTGGTTGGAATTTTAGATTTACTCAGCTCTTTTTGTTTTTTAACCTAAGCTTTTATCCATTTTATTGAAATACTAGCTTTTTATCGAAGAAAGAATCATATAAAATGTCCTTTCTCTCACATGTGTGGTTTTTCAGCAAATAAAAAATAATCTCTAAAAGAATAGTTTTTTTAATCAAGACAGAAATTATACAATGCATTCTTTGCAGAATAAAAAATTCTGTATCACATAAGAATGCATTTACCTGTAAATAACAGAAATATCCCTAACAGTGGCCTAAGCAATGATCTTTAATTATTGTAAATAAGAAGAAGTAGGGACAAAGAAGCTTGTGCAGCATTTCCAGCATGCCAAAATAAAATACCTGCTTCTGTTATCCTTTCATTCTATGTGCTTGTCACTCCATTGCAAAATGACCATTAAAACTCCAATTGTAGTTAGAAGAAGGGGTAGTGCTACTAGAGTGTGTCAGTTGTTTCCCCCAAAAGAGCACTGCCTTCTCAGATAAGCCCTAGGGGACTTCTCATTAGTTCTTATTGGCTGGAATTGTATTGCATGGACAACTGTAGTTGCAAGAGAAGCTGGAACATTAAGCCTTTACCTTTTGCAGAACAAAAGCAAGTGTTTAGTGTGTCCAATCTCTCTGTTTGAAGTCAGCAAGAAAATAAAGGGTGAAGAATTACGTCAGCAGCAGCTATGATTTCCAAGCTCTATTTTAGGTCTAATTGAATTCTAGCAGTCTGATGACAAAACAAATTTATGGGACAACAAAGAAATTGAGACATCTTTTGCACATTTACTGCAAAGGATAGAACTAAGATAAATGCCATTATCGAGTAGAGCCAATATATATTGTAATTTCACACAAAAGAGGTCACTGACTCTTTTAGAAAAATGAACTTCAGCTGTATCAAGTCTGTCTTTAAAAATGAGGATGAAAAGTGGAGTTTTCTCTTTAAACAACCATTTGAAACAAACCCTCTTCAGTAAAGCCTATCCGCAGACCAGTGTGATGAGTAGATATGGATTTTTTTGGGTCAGGATTTAGTTAAATGAGCACTAGTATCACTACTGAAATGAGTATTCTTAACCACTACTTGTTTTATTCTAGAGCAGCAACAAAATGGCAGAGACGACAGCTGCCACATCATATACATACACACACTCCTTCCTACACAAACTATGCTTTGTACATCAGATGCAGCATAAATACCATGGCATGTGGCAGTTGCTATGGTGACAAGTTTTTTTTTTTAATGAAGAGCAGATGGACTAAGCATGTAAAACTTGCATAAGTTGTTAGTAATCTGTGACTTACTGTAGACTAGTTGATGAAGGAAACTACAATCTAGCTTTTGTAATTTTTCCACATAACATGTTTAACTACCCCTTTTCTCCTTTTCTTCAGTTCATTTTGTTTTCCAAATGGCAGTGGAAAATTGTTAATTGTTTTTCCTATACCACAGGAATTATATATATATAACACACACACACACACACACACACACACACACACACACATTATATATATATGTATAGCCCTTCTTTGCCAAATAAATTTCTATTGTAAGGCTTTTAACTCTTAAGTGGAATACATGCATATTTCCAGTTTCTCATATAAGTACATTTCGTTTAAGTCTAAGTCACAAAATATACATGATAACTTGGGAATGGTTCTGCATGTGAAAGGGTTAGAACCAGCGAGCAGGTAGCTTGCTCTGTATAGCTCAAGTGCTGGATAATGTGTAAGGGCTCTAGGACGTATAATGAGTATTTTGGATTAGTTTTTGTTCTGTTGGTCTAATCATCCAATCTAGGCAGGCCTTGTTCTGAAGTGGCCTAATCATGTGTTGTTCCTAGCTGTTCATGGAACTGGGCAGGGGGAGCACCCTCAAGGAATGATGAAATGTGCTTGTACGATCTTAACCAGTGGTTTTTCTATAGGCCATATTTTCTCTCTTTATGTGCAAAATAGTGAAGGAGATTTTAACCTATTTCAGGAACTACTTATTGTGCACCCCACATAAGGCAAAATTAAGGGGAAGGCACAGAACTGCTTTCAGTGTCAAGAGAATCCTGGGAAAAAGAAGATGAAGTGTCTCTAATACCAAATAGACCCTAACTGTCATTAAGGAGGAAACTGCTGAGGATCCAAGCAGGAAGAGATTCTCATTGGTAATGGCTTTCTTGGATATTTCCTGATGATTTGGTACTATTGGTTTTAGGCAAATCTTTTTTAGATCTTCTTTCCAAGCATGTGTGATCGTGCACTCTGCTGTTTTGTTCATCTTTGATGGTGAATTCACCTTGACTATGGAACTATTATGGGGAAGTTGGTTCACCTGGATAGAGAATAAAATGACATTAAGCTCATTTTAATTATTCCTTCAGCTCTTCCTTGAGAATTTCCTCAAAGATGAGTCATACTTATTGTTAATCTTTATATTTTCTCTTTTGCTTAAGGCTAAAACAGAGTAGAGAGATTGGTGATTAGCAGTTCCTTTATATTCCCCAGCATGCAAAGATAGCCCTTTGGATTGCCCCCCTGGTTGGTATTTTAGATGCCATGATGACTTGTGTTGCTGCTGCGCCCAGTAACCAGCTCTGTGATGGGGCAGTATTTAATAGCCACGTTCTGGTGTGTGTTTCGTGAGCGATGCATGCTGCCCTTATAGCCCAGGTGTTCTCAGACGTGTCTCCTGGCAGAAGTTGATCCTTTTCTTCACAGAGTGTTCATTACAGGCTCAACTGTTGCCACTTCCCTAGATTGACAGCAGGTTGTGAAAGCTGGGGCCATAAACTCTTAATCGTTAATTTACTAGTATATCTATTTAACATTGCTGTATTAAAATGTATTCTACACCAAGCCCATGTGGGGCACTGGAAGTACAGAAGTTAATGTGACAGACTTCTGTTGCTTATATTCTAGAGAGGGCATCAATAATAATCATGTGGATTCTTTTTTTTTGTTCCCCTAATGATGATTGCAAATTTTACCAGTGTTTTTTATCAGCTCTAAAGTGATAGCATGGATTGGTGTGACAGAATTTAGGTAGGGTGGCCAAATTCAACTTCTCCAGAAAGAAACGTTTGCGGTAAGAGTGTCTAGGTTTGTAGATTGAAGGTGGAATTAAAATGGTAACGGTTTCCATTTTAGGCCTGGGTTGTTGACATTGTGTGTATTCTGTAGCACTTTCTAAGTAGTCAGTGTGAAAAATCTGAGATTAAAAAAAATCCTTTTTGTTCTTGTGTTATGAAGAACGCACCAATTGTGTTATCAGGCTTGGAACTGATGAAGTACCACATGCATTGAAAGAAGCAGAGTAATCATAGTGGGCTTTTTAAAATTATGATTTCATTTAATTGTACTATAGTAAGCCTAAAAATAATGATATAATTACAGAAAGAGGAAAAATGTCCTTCCTCAGCATTGATATTCTGAACCCAAAGTGTATTTATTATTTCTTAGTGATAAACCTGGTATCCTTAATTTTGCCAAAAGTCCATTAGCTAAAGGTAAATGTACCCGTAGTCATTTCAACACATAAGAGATAAAAATGTGCCTTCTGGAGTTTTAAGAGGATCGCATAGATGTTCTACCATGCTGGATTTAAAACTCAAAGTCTCTTATCAAGAATCAATACAAAATAATTACTGTAATCCTACTGCATTCCTATATAAATTAACCCTTCACTCCGCGGGAAGCTAACAAGAATTAAGTATGGTTTGACTTCCAGAGAGTTGCATGTATTTTTATATTTCCAATTCATTACAAAAATAATTGTGGACTCTAATTTTGTTTAACTAGTGTGCTGCTTATAATTGCAAAATAGCTGTTAAACAATTGCTGCAAAGGCTCAACTATGTAAGGCACTAATGACTATTCAACCTCTAGTAAGACACTTAATGTGGAAAGACGTGAGAGATTTATAATTAAAACAATCTTCTCAATGAACTGTTTGCTCAGAAAACAAACAGCTCGCCTTTACCTTGGCACTAGTAATCGACAATTAATTGACAACATTGTTGACAGTACATTTGACTATGCTTCACCACCTATTAGAAATAGGATTTACTTCCATAGTATTACCATGATACTCGTGAGATTATTAACTATAACTCACTAGCAAAATAAAATATACGATGGACTACTCTATGCTTATGAGTACCATTCATGAGTGTTAATCGGTGCAGTGGAGAAGCCTGTATTGTTTCTAATTTTGGTTATCCTCTTTATATATTTCCACAAATGATGTCAGATGAACAGATGTAGAAGAATAGAGTTCACATTAAAAAAAAAAAAAAAAAAGATTTAACTGTTAAAATCATAGCATAGCTCTGGGAATTTATTTTCAAGACAATTATTATCAAATGAAAGTAGTTTAATCACAAATGGAAGTGGTCTAATGTGCTTGTTTAGAACTACAGTGGACTCCAAAGCATCAGACCTTATAGCTTTTTCTTTTCACAAGCACAACTGAAGCTTCAGGCTTTCTGATATTGAGGCACATAAGTGTTTTCAGGGTGCTAGTTTTGTAACTAGCCACCACAGGGCAGATCCTTTGAGAACCAAGATGTAGGTGGGTGCTCTCTTCACCATTTCTATGACCTCCTTCCCCTCCAGCCCTCCTCCTCCATGCACCTGTCCCCTTTGGGGGAAACCAATTCTGTATTTGAAGAGAAGGCAGGAGATGGAGACTTAATACTATTACTCAGCATCATGTCTGGCCAGTGGCAAGTGGAGTATAACTCTCTAAGCCTCCGTTCTCTTAAACAGTAGTATAGGTAAACTAATAATACCTACTCTAACTACCTCACAGCATTGTCCTGAAATCACAGTGAGATTTTCTTGTGAAGGTGCTATATGCATAAGTAGTTGATGGTTCCCAAACTGGTTTTTAGTTCACATTAATGTAAAGAAGAGTCATTTTTCCACTAGTGTTTGTATTTTAATTTTGATTGAAGTCTTAATGCAAAGTTTTCATAGGCAATGCAGTATAGTAACGTAGGTTACTGAATTCCCTAAGCCTCAGTTTTCTAATCTGCCAAATGGGGAAAAAAATCCCTACCTTGTGGAGATGATGAGAAGCTTAAATACAAAAGAATGTGCACAGTTATTGGCCTTCTGTAGGTACTCAGTAAGTGCTAGTTATTACTAATGACAATGTTTAAGGAATTATAGAGCTTTTGTATATTCTATGTTCTCTATGAAATTACACCTAGTAGGCATTGGTAACCTCTGCAGCTCTTGCTGTACCATTGATGAAAAGGAGGAAATAACTTCCTCTTGCTTTGGTGCATAAAAGACTGTAACCTGTTTGAGTACATGCTTGTATTTTATGGTTTTGCTGTACATTGTATCTTCTACTCCTCACATGGTAATAAAAGCCTATATTTTATCTACGGTGTATCTATGACATAGGTGTAGTTTTCTACTGCTGCTCGTTATGAAAAAATACAGTGTAGGGGTTTAAACAACGCATATGTGCAGTATCTCACAAATCTGTAGGCTGGAAGTCTGAGCGTGATGTAGCTGGGTTCTCTGCTCACCAGCATGACATGAAGGTATTGGCGAGAACTATGAATATATTTAAGACTTAGAGTCTTTGTTCGAGTTCTCTGGTTGTTGGCAGAAATCAGTTCATTATGGCATAGGATGCAGGTCACTGATTTCTTGCAGGCTGGAAACCCGTGAGTGGGGTAGGGCAGTCTCAGCTTCTGGAGGCTGCCTACCATCTTCCCCGTGTGTCTCTCTCCACAACATGGCAGTATGTTCCTTCAATATCAGAGGGAGAATTTCTCACTTCATTCCTTAATCACATCACAAGTCAAGTGAAGTAGCAGTGTTATAAAATTTTGGGGTGGGGAGTTGCTGCTGTATGGAATTCTGCTTCATTCAAGCTACCTTATTCATGGGGTCCTGAATGAAAGGAACAGAGACAATGCATTCCAGTGACAGGAAAGCAAAGGTAGTTAAAAATAGTCAGATAAAGGGATGTTTGCCTTATGGTATAGACACTATAGTAGGCAGACCTGGGGTAAGAGAAACAAGGAACAACAGCAAGCAATACTAAGAACTAGAAATGGTATACCCTTTTCATTGTCTTTGACTTTGGTCTATAAGAGCCTTATCAAACAAAGAGAAAGATGAAACATTACTGAATTATTCATTTACTATTTTAATATTCACATAAGTACTACTAATAATGAACAACTAATTTTATTTTTTATTAATTAATAAAGTGTTGTTTTGAAGCATCTTTTTTCTGATATTTTTAGTTTCCTATAGCAATATTATCAGACAGGACAGGGGAAACATGGAGACACATCAACTTATTTATTCTGCAAATAGTCAGCAGGAGATAAAATAGGTCTGCCATGCCTTGAACACATAGGTATAGTTTCAATCTTTTATACCTAATACTTAATAAATAATACAAATTCTTCCATTTGAGTTCTTAGGCCTTATTGCATAAAACCCTCCCAATGTCTTTTGCTCAAGGTGGATGTAGTTAGTCCACTCATTGTTCTATTCCTAATGCACTGACATTTTTTCCTTAAAATTCTATAATTTTTACAGTGTGGAAGCTAATTGCCATTGTGACCATGGCCTGTGCACAGTTTAGCGTCACTGTTTTGCCAGACTCCAGCGGTACTCTTTGCTCATCCTATTCTGAAGGTGGCAGGAAATCTGTCATTCTGAGGTTTCCTCCTTACTGTTTTGTGTTTTTTTTTTTTTTTCCTGCAAGCCCTGTGAGCAGTTTCCATCCCTGTGAATCTAATTATTTAATTTTACTAACTGAATGAGGAGAATTTTCTTCCAACACACGAGTTTCTCTTCTGAGAAATACTGTCAACTAAGCCCCTTTAATAAAACAAATTCCTTTACTTAATCATCTCAAGAAGATTTTGGAGTTGTTACTATTATCCTGGTTTTGAGATAAGAAAACCAAGGGCCAAAGAAAGTGAGCGATGCCCCTGAGGACACAAGCTATAAGCAGTAACTTTTTCATGTTTACGTGTTTTGGTTGCAAGTCCAGTGCTTTCACAAATTATGCCATACTTTTCTTTTATTTTGCCTGAAATAAATATTAAGTATTGGTTCTGTTATTGGAATTTCCTATTATAGTTGCAGTTTTGTGATGAAATGAAAGTTTTCCAGGTTTATTTTACTGTGTAATTTTAGAATAAGTGATTTTATTTTATTTTAAAGATTTTATTTATTTATCTTAAAGATTTTTTTTATTTATGTTTTATTTCATTATTTATTTATTTATTTTATTCTATTTTATTTAGTTGAGAGAGACAAAGAGAGAGAGTGGGGAGTCTGATGCAAGACTGGATCCTGGGACTTTAGGATCATGACCTGAGCCGAAGGCAATGGCTTAACCAACCAAGCCACCCAGATGCCCCTAGAATAAGTGATTTAAAACTGAGCATAGAATAACATGTAAACATAACTTACATATGTAGGACCACATGAAACATGGATATATGTTCATTTCATATTTAAAGTTCTGTGTTAGTTGTATTTTCTAGGCAGACATTTAGTGAATTATTCTAATATATTTAAACATCAGTCCAGGTGGTGATGTTTGGCCTTAAGTATACTGGCGAGGTTGGGGGGGGGGGGGGGGTTGGGGTACCAGGTGGTAGGTATTATAGAGGGCACAGATTGCATGGAGCACTGGGTGTGGTGAAAAAATAATGAATACTGTTTTTCTGAAAATAAATAAATTGAAAAAATTTTTTAAAAAGTATACTGGCTTTTGTCAATGGATATGTGTTTTATTTTCTTTATGACTATACTGAAAAAATTAATTATAGAAAATTTGGAATGTCCAGGATAAGTTGATTTCTATTTGGTTAAAGGAGCTCCGGATACCTTTGGCTGTTCTCAGTAATACTTATTAGGGGTCCAGGGGGACTCTGCCTTCACAGAGAAGTTCATGGGATGTAAGGTAAGGTCCAGCCTTTTTCATAGCAAACACATGTCTCATATGGGCACTCTATAATACCATACTTGTTTGACCTTGTCACCTTTTCTTTTGGAGAAAATGAATTTGAGTGATGATTTTATTTGTAATAATCATTAAGAGAAATGACTAAGAAGGAGAAGAAAAACTCCTTTCCTGGGCCATGTCTCAGGCATTTTTGTCTCTTATGTGAAACCATGCGGTCCTTTTCTCCTCACCATAGTAGTTCCTGTATTTTACATATTAGGTGGGGCCAACTATTCATTCAAAAGTAGTTACCAAATGAGTACTAACTTGTAGATATTATTCTAGGCATGGCTTTTAAACTCAATTTTTTTTTTTTTTTTTTTTTTTAAATTTTTTAATTTTTATAAACATATATTTTTATCCCCAGGGGTACAGGTCTGTGAATCACCAGGTTTACACACTTCACAGCACTCACCAAATCACATGCCCTCCCCAATGTCCATAATCCCACCCCCTTCTCCCAAACCCCCTCCCCCCA